>NW_006408658.1:168773-197012 GCF_000296735.1 Chrysochloris asiatica
AATCTATAAAAACCCCGCTATCAGAGAGCTCGGGGCTCTATCCCTATTCCGCTGCTTCGGTTAAGGGTAGAGACCTGGCTCGAGCTTGAATAAAGCAACCCTTGTGCACTTGCATCGGCTTCTGCATCGACTCCTCGGGTGGTTTTTGGAGACCCTAAACACTGGGCATAACAGAAGAATAACAAGGAAGCTGTAAGTCACTACATAGCATGGATGAACCTTGAGGACATTATGCTGAGTGAAATTAGTCAATCACAAAAGGAGAAATACTACATAAGATCATTATTGTAAAAGCTTAAGAAAAACACCCACACTAAAAGGAAAAAAAAAAAAATTCTTTATTGGTTATGGGGGTGTGGGAGTGAGAAGAGGAAGAGGAAAAGGTAGAGCACAGGGTAGGGAATAAACACAAGATAGTTCAGGTGTTTGTTGTTGTGATGTGCCATGGAGTACGTTCCGACTCATAGTCAGGACCCTCTACAGGGTTTCCAAGACTGTAAATCTTTATGGGAACAGAAAGCTTCATCTTTCTCCCGTGGAACAGCTAGTAGTTTCCAACTGCTGACCTTGAGGTTTGCAGCCTGTTTCATAACCACTATACTACCAGAGCTCCATAGTTCATAGTTCGTGTGTTGGGCAGATGGGTGGGTGGTGGCAATCAATACACAAGAAGAGGAAGGGGAATGCAAGAATAAGGCAGATAGGAGAACATTTAGGCTGGTTTGCATGGGCTAAATTTTGGGACAGAGGTAAAGAGTAATGTATGCTCAACCATGGAACAACAGGGCTCTGTGATAAAAGGATTGAGGCATAATATGAATGGTTGAAAGAGGGGAAATAATGTTAAGATGCTTGACTGTCTTATGAATCTTAGTTTCCTTTGCCTACTATTGTAAAATAGACACTTGAGGGGGAGAGAAAGGAATAGCCAGAAACATGATTATAGGAAGCTTGTAAGTCCATCTTCAGACTATAACTGATTGTTGTTGTTGTTATGTTCCATGGAGTTGGTTCTGACTCATAGCGACCCTGTACAGGGTTTCCAAGGCTGTAAATCTTTACAGGAGTAGAAACCCTCATCTTTCTACCATGGAACAACTGGTAGTTTCGAACTGCTGACCATGAGATTAGCAGCCAAATTCATAACCACTACACTACCACAGCTCCTTGGACTATCTAAAAGGGGTGCTAGAACTTTCCCAGTGAAATAAGCTTCTTGCAGACCTTTGTAGTGTATAAGACCATAGGTAAAATTCTGATCCACATCAAGAATCTTCTGAGATGGGAAATTTCCATTTGAAAAGATAAGCAGATCAGCCTGGAGCAGTAACAGAGGAACAGAGGATACTTCTTGAAAGGAAGACCAGCAGGAAAAAGCAAAAATAAAAATGGCAGTCTAACTGACTACAACAAGAACATGCAAGTTGTCCTCAGGGGAGCCATCATGGCAAGCAATCAAGTCCCTTCCAAGACTGAAACTCAAAGGGAATACAAAGGCAGGCATATAATCTTACTGGTGACAACGTTAGTCTACTGATGAGGGGACGTGGGGAAAAAGCAGCAACGAAGATGGGAGCTGAGTCCGACCATGTTCAATAGATTCCCATTAACCTGGACTGAGACCTATTTGGTTAACAGTACTGTGAGACCTGGGGACTCTTGAACCCATGGCTAAGGACATAGCCACAGAGGGTTAGAGTGGAGAGTGAAGTGTCCATCTGATATGAAGAAAAGGGAGATGCACAAGAATGCTCATACTTGCAGATAGTACCCATTTGATCTAGCTTGAATGGCTGGATGATCAGAACTCGACTACAGGAAGAAAGAAAAGAAATTTTAAAAATTTTTTTTAAAAAGAAAACAAGCGTAATTAGCTACAGTTTTATGAACTTGACTTATACTTATGGATGTAGTAGCTTAAAATACCAACCAAGAGGGAAAGAATCTTCATGACAAGGATCATTCTCATCCCTTCTGCATATATGGTTGATAGGGATAGGCAAACTTAGACATTGGCTACTTAAAACGGGGGGGTGGGGGGGGGGCCATACAGGCATGAAGTGACTGGCTTACAAGTTTTTAAGAGGGAGTTTAGTTTCAGAGGGTATGGGGGAAAGTAGAATCTCCACTGAGTGGTTTTCAACCTGTCTATATGGGGCTGGTGAAAGGAGATGGGGATAAGACACTTGTGGTTTAATAGTGATTAATTGTTATCATGACTGATTACGATTGTCCCAACTGTAAAAGTAGAGCTTTTGTAGCACAAAGAGGGGAGTGGTTGATCTTGCAGCCCAGGAGTGGAGGACCCTGAGACCATCAAGGGAGCAGAGCAGGAGTGGAGTGTGGGACCCTATTCAAAGAAGCAGTGACACCAGAGATGGAGGCAGAGATGATGACGTGGAGAGATAAAGTGTCTGGGACTTTAGACTCACGGAGGGAGAGGGTCTATGTGCTGGTGGCCAGGGGGCAGACTTGCAAGATATGCCTTTTGGACATTTGAATGATTGTATATTCCTGAGTGTTTTGATGTACATCCAAAATAAAGCCCGCAGAGAATATAGTGGTAAATACTATTGAATGATGATGTATGGAGGGGATTGTAATCATTGCAATGAAATGAAATACGACAGGATGAGTTTAAAGCTGATGTTCTCCCATGTAAACTATCACTCAATTCATAATAAAAACTTAAAAATATGTATTTCTCAGTGATATTAAATGGATAAAGGTAAGATTACCTTTCTATATCTGAAATTTAGTACTGAGTATAGCTTAAATGTCAGTTTGAGGACAAAAGCCATGGTGTGTCAATAGCATGATATGTATGTGAAAGTTGGACAGTGAATAACAAAGACCATAGAAGAATTAATGCATTTGAGTTTTGGTGTTGGAGAAGTATATGAAAGGTACCATGGACTTCCAGAAGAACAAAGAAATTTGTGTTGGAAGAACTACAACCAGAATGCTCCTTAGAAGTCAAGATGACCAGACTTGGTCTCTCATACTTTGGACATATTATTAAGAGGGACTAGTCCCTGGAGAAGGACATTATGCCTTGTAAAGTGGAGGAACAGCTAATGAGAAGGAGACCCCCAACAAGATGGATTGGCACAGTGGCAGCAACAGCTGGCTCACGTGTAGCAGCAATTGGGAAGTTGGACCAGGACCAGGACCAGGCGGTGTTTTGTTCTGTTATACCCAGAATCACCACTGGTTGGGTCCAACTCTATGGTCACTAACAACAACAAACATAACAATAAGCCTTAATATGGAGTCCTGGTGTGGCTCTGTAGGATAAGCACTGAACCAAAATGTCGTTTTGAACTGTAAGGTCTGTGGTTCAAACACCAGCAACTCCTCAGAATGCAGGGTCACTATGAGTTTGAACCCACTTGACAGCACTAAACAACAACATACCTTGACTGGAGCCAACATTTAGGTACAATATACATTTTTACTATAGTCTTAAATAATTATTAATTTAAAGTTTTAGACACATGCATGGACATGTATGGAAAAACAAATAAATTGACCACTTGAGAATTCATACAATCCTATATGAATTGAATAGTTCAATATCTCCAAACATGATAATGCTCCATCGTGTTTTTAAATTCATATTTGAGTCTCTAAAATTCTCAGAGATTCATCCCTAAAGGCAAACGGTAGTAAAATATTGCTATATAACCACAAGGATTTTTAAATTGTTACTGAAAGATGGGCGTGTACTTATTCTAAGAGGTAAGAACGATTTTTTTTGTGAATGAATCTGATGTATTCATTTATTATTCTAGAACACATCACTCTCTAAAATTGTCTGTGCTCAAAAGCCAAAGGTGTGAAACAGAGATGTAATAAAGCAGCCAGCTAGTAAGAAATTTTGGATGAATTATTTTGTTTCCACAATAATTTAATGTGAATAAAAAGGAATAATCCAAGTTACCAGGATTCCATATGACCAGAAACTCATACAATTATTCAAAGTACATTGCATGGGAAAGAGATAATCTCTTCAATAGACTGTGCTGGCAGAACTGGAAATCAATATGTAAAAGATTGAAACAAGACCTTTACCTCATCCCTTATACAAAAACCAACTCAGCATGGATTAAAGGCCTAAATGTGAATCCCAGAATTATAAAGATCATCAATGGAAAAATAGGGACAAATTTGAGGGTTCTAATATAGGTCATCAATGAAAAAATAGGGACACAGACTACCAAACATTATGAAAATTGCACAAACAAAAGAAGACAAAATAGATAATTGGGACATTCTAAAAATTATAAATGTATGTGCATCAGAAGACTTCACCAAAAGAGTAAAAAGGGAGCCCACAAAATGGTAAAAAAAATCTTTTGCAACAACGTATCAGACAAAAGAGTAATTTCTAAAAAATATAGGAAACTACAACACCTGTACAAAAAAAATACAAAAAAAACAATTAAAAAATTGGCACAGGATATGAACAGACAGTTTACCAAGGAAGACATTCAGGTAGCTAACATATGAAGTGTATATATGAAGAAATGTACACGATCATTAGCTATTAGAAAGATGCAAATAAAAACAATGTGATATCATCTCACATAAGCAGTAACAGCAAAGTTAAAAAAAAGTAGAGGACAGTAAATTCTGGCAAGGATGTGGAGTGACTGGGACCCTCTTACATTGCTGGTGGAAGTGCAAAATGGTCCAGCCACTCTGGAAAATAATATGGCACTTCCTCAGAAAGTTGGAAATAGAAATACCTTATGATGCAGCAATTCCTCTACTTGGTATTTATCCACAAGAAATACGAGCCATAACACAAGTTACACACCAATGTTCATAGCAGCACTTTTCATAGTAGCAAAAAGATGGAGACATCCTAAGTGCCCATCAATGAAAGAATGGATAAACAAACTCTGGTACATCCATACAAAGGAATATTATGCTACCTTGAAAAATAACAAGGAAGCTGTAAGTCACCACATAGAATGGATGAACCTTGAGGACATTATGCTGAGTGAAATTAGTCAGTAACAAAAAGGAGAAATACTGCATAAGACTATTATTGTAAATTCTTAAGAAAAAATACCGACACTAAAAGGAAAAAAAAAAAAAAAACTGTGTTGGTTACGGGGGTGGGGGAGTGAAGAGATGGAGGGGAAGGTAGAGCACAGGGTAAGGAACAGACACAAGATAGTTCTGGTGTTTGTTGTTGTGGTGATGTGCCATGAAGTTTGTTCCAACTCATAACGACCCTGTACAGGGTTTCCAAGGCTGTAAACCTTTAGAGGAGCAGAAAGCCTAATCTTCTCATGCAGAACAGCTGGTAGTTTTGAACTGTTGACATTAGGTTCGCAGCCTGATTGGTAACCACTACACCGCCAGAGCTCCTTAGTTGGGGTACTGCGAGGGGTGGCAATATACAAGAAGAGGAAGGGGAATGGAAGAACAAGGCATGTAGGAGAACATTTAAGCAGGTTTGCATGGGTTTGATGGGGCAGAGGTAAATAGTGATGTATGCTCAACCTTGGAACAACAGGGCTCTGTTATAAAAAGGAAAAGCTTCATATACTGAATTTTTTGATGTTTCTGCCAAAACTTCATTTGTCAATCCATGTCAATATGCATTGTCACTTGAATGATGTCTTTACAGTGACATCATCTTTCTTATATTAATATGTGTATTCATGGAAATGAAGCTACGAAATTAATAATTCTTTAATGCATTTTTTCATCACAGATCTTTTTTTTTGATACCAGCTATGTTTTCTCATGGATTCCTTAGTGGATAGTAACCACACTGAAGTGACAGAATTCATTTTACTGGGCTTAACCCTTCGGGTCATCCTCTTCATGGTCATCCTATGCATCTATGTTGTGACCGCATCTGGCAATCTCAGCACAATCATTCTGATGAGAATCTCCTCTCAGCTCCATCATCCTATGTACTTTTCCTGAATAATTTGGCATTGGCTGACATAGGTTATCCATTCTCTGTCACACCCAATATGCTTGTGAACTTCCTGGTAGAGAGAAATACAATCTCCTATCTTGGATGTTCTTTTGGCAGCCCATGGCACTTTTAATATATTCCTCCAATACTATAACTCAAAAGCATCAATTCTTTTATGGTCTTCCTTATTCACTGTCCAGCTTTCACATGCATATGAGGTTATTGAAAATACCATGGCTTGGGTAAGGCGCACCTTAGTCCTCAAGCTGATATCTTTGCTCTTCAACACTTTAAAAAGGTCTTGCGCAGCAGATTTTCCTCATGCAATACGTCATCTGATTTCTTGACTGCTGCTTTTATGAGTGTTGATAGTTAATCCTCCAAGAAGAATGAAGTCCTTGAAAACTTCAATCTTTTCTCTGTTGATAAGAATGTTGTTTACTGGTCCAATAGTGAAGATTTTTGTTTTCTTTAAAATGAGATACAGTCAATACCAAAGGCTATGGTTTTTGATCTTCATCAGTAAATACTTTAAATCTTCATGTTCAGCAAGCAAGGTTGTATCATCTGTGTATTGCATGTTGTTAATGTGTTGGAAGAAGTGCAGCCAGAGTGCTCCTTGGAGACCAGGATGGTCAAATTTCATCTCTCATACTTCGGACATATTGTCAGGAGGTACCAGTTGCTGGAAAAGGATATCATGTTTGGTAAGGTGGAGGGTCAGAGAAAAAGAAGAAGCCCCCCAGTGAGATGGATTGTCAAAGTGGCAGCATCAATGGGCTCAAGTGTGGCAACAATTATGAGGTTGACCCAGGACCAGGCAGTGTTTCGTTCTGTTATACATAGGGTCCTATGAGTTGGTACCAACTCAATGGCACCTAACATCAACAACATCTTGGATGTGCCATATAACTTGGTTCAGCTGTTTTCTTTGGCACAGTTGAGTGCTTTCTACTGGCTGCCATGGCCTATGATCATTTTGTAGCAATATACAACCCACTGCTTAATTCAACCAAAATGTCTACACAAGTCTGTGCTCAGTTATTCTCTGTGGCTTATATAGGTGGGTTTATTGATGCTTCCTCCTTTATAAGTTCCTTCTTATCTTTATCCTTCTGTGGATCAAACAGGGTCAATCATTTTTTCTATGATTTTACTCCTTTAGTTAAACTTTCCTGTTCTGATGTCAGTATATCTTCAGTGGTCACCTCATGTTCTGCTGGCTTTGCCATTTTGGCTACAATGTTTATCATAGCCATCTCTTATATCTACATCCTCATCACCATCCTGAACATGCGCTCCACTGAGGGCCACCACAAGGCCTTTTCCACCTGCATCTCCCACCTCACTGCAGTATCTCTGTTCTATGGGACCATTACATTCATTTATGTGATGCCCAAATCCAGCTACTCAACTGACCAACAAGGTGGTGTCTGTGCTCTTTATGGTGGTGATCCTCATGTTGAACCCCCTCATCTATAGTCTCAGGAATAATGAGATTAAGGGGGCTCTCAAGAGAGAGCTTGGTAGATAAATATTTTCTTAATGAGACTTCTTATGTTACAGAATTTGTTGCAGTAACATACCATTGTTGTTGTTGTTGTTGTTAAGTACTGTGGAGTCAGTTCCAACAAATAGTGACCCTGTACAGGGTTTCCAAGGCTGTAAATCTTTACGAGAGCAGAACACCTCATCTTTCTCCTGCAGAACCGTTGGTAGTTTCGAACTGCTGACCTTGCAGTTGGCAGCCCAACTCATAACCACTACGCTACCAGAGCCATTAGTGTAATGTTAAAAGAAATTTAGTTCTCATGGTTAAAATACATCTGCATATTATTAGCTGGTATGGGGGTGTGTGGTAAATGTGGGGGTGGATTTTCAGATACTATTTCAGAAACCAATAGTTAACTCAAATGAAATGAAATTTATAATTAAGAAGCACAAATTGGTTCACAGAGAAAACTCTTAATCTTCTGAAAATCCTTTTTAAAGTTTATTCATATATTAAAAGCAATTTTATGTTATAGGTCAAGGTTACTGTACCTCCAAACCCTATGGCTTTTTTCATTTTCAATAGAAAATTACACTGAGAGGAACTTAAAGACCCTAGCAATGCCTCGGGTACATTCTGAGGAAAATTTTCAAAGTACAACAAGATAGTAAAAATTCTTGACACGATCTGCTTATAGAGGGGCTATCTGTTGGGAATGGCCTATGTGGACTCATAAAGTTCTCTTATGTTCTTGTGTTTGGACGCTGGCCTTGGATATAGGGTTCTCCAGAGTTTTGGACCACAAGGTTATTTGAACTTCAAAGTTAGCAGTTCAAACTCCTTGGAAACCCAAT
Organism: Chrysochloris asiatica; assembly: GCF_000296735.1. Classification (NCBI taxonomy): domain Eukaryota; kingdom Metazoa; phylum Chordata; class Mammalia; order Afrosoricida; family Chrysochloridae; genus Chrysochloris; species Chrysochloris asiatica. The sequence continues at coordinate 177,064 of NW_006408658.1, forward strand.
ACAAGGTTACATTTGTTGTAACTGACTCAATGGCCTATGACAACAACAACAAAAAGTAGAGAAGGATGAGAGCTCCCTGACTAACCTGTGAATTGCTCTATTATATCAGTACAGGTGATTTCCTATGAGGGAATGAGCAGGGTTCCCAAACATCTCAAGGAGTGAGCAGAGCAAAAATGTAAGGATGTCTAGAAGAATCAAGCAAGCTGAATGTCATGGAAGTTGTGAGAACCAAACTCTTAGAGGAATTTGTTTGTGGTCAGACCCACATCCGGTTCAGTAATCTCCAAGTAGTTAGAGTATTTCTCAGCTGCAATAGTGACTCTACTACTGAAGAGGATAAATAAACCCCATATGCTAAAAACTACTTGCAAAAATAGTACCTACCATCAGTACAAGCTACATTGAAGGATTTGGCAAAGAACAAGACACCAGAAATTGATGGAATAAAATTTGAAATCTTTCAAGATAGTGAGGCAGCACTGGAGGCACTCACTTATCTATGCCAAGAAATTTGGAGGACAACTATGTGTCCAACTGATTGGAAGAGATCCATATTTGTGCCCATTCCAAAGAGAGGTATCCCAACAGAATGTGGAAATCACTGGACAATATCTTTGATATCCCATGTGAGTAAAGTTTTACTAAAGGTAATACAGACATCTGCAAGCATACATTGAGAGAGAACTTTCAGAGGTTCAAGCCAGATTCAGACGAGGATGTGGAATGAGGGATATCATTGCTGATGTACAATGGATCTTGGCTGAAAGCAGAGAATATTAGAAAGATGTTTACCTGTGTTTCATTGATTACACAAAGGCTTTCAATTGTGTGGATCATGACACATTGTGGATGTGGACAACATTGCAAAGTATGAGTATTCCTGAACATTTAATTGTACTCGTGAGGAATCTGTACCTGGACCAAGAGGCAGTTGTTCAAACAGAACATGGGAACACTGAATGGTTTAAAATTAAGAAAGGTGTACGACAAGGTTGTATTCTTTCACCATACTTATACAACCTGTATGCTGAGCAAATAATCCAAGAAAGTGGGTTGTATGAAGAAAAATGTGGCATCAGGATTGGAGGAAGACTCATAAACAACCTGCGATATACAGATGATACAACCTTGCTTGCTGAAAGTGAAAAGGACTTAAAATACTTATTGATGAAGATTAAAGACCACAACCTTCGGTATGGATTACATCTCAATGTAAAGAAAACAAAAATCCTCACCACTGGACCCATAAATAACATTCTTATCAATGGCGAAAAGATTGACATTGTCAAGGACTTTATTCTTCTTGGATCAACTAACAACACTCATGGAAGCAGCAGCCAAGAAATCAAATGAAGCATTGCATTAGGCAAATCTGCTGCACAAGACCTTTTAAAAATGTTAAAGAACAAAGATGTCAGCTTGAGGACTAAGGTGCACCTGACCCAAGCTATGGTATTTTCAATAACCTCATATGCATGTGAAAGCTAGACAGTGAATAAGAAAATCATAGAAGAATTGATCTTTTGCGTTATGGTGTTGGAGGAGTATATTGAAAGTGCCATGGACTGCCAAAAGAACAAACAGATCTGTGTTAGAAGTGCAAACAAAGTGCTCCTGGGAGGCCAGGATGGCCAAACTTTGTCTCTCATACTTAGGGCATATTGTCGGGAAGGTTCAGTCTCAGGAGAAGGATGTCATGTTTGGTAAAGGGGAAGGATCAGAGAAAAAGAGGAAGACCCCCAGCGAGATGGATTGGCAATATGGCAGCATCAATGGGCTCAAGCATAGCAACAATTGTAAGGTTAGCTCAGGATCAGGCAGTATTATGTTCTGTTGTGCATAGGGTCGCTCGCTATGAGTCGGTACCGACTAGATGACACCTAACAACAACAACAACCATCTGGCACTGTGGGTTAATGTGTAGGACTGCAAAACTTGTTTGAACTTCAAGGTAGGTGGTTCAAGCTTACCAGTCACTCCTTGGGAACCCTATACAGAGTCATTATGGATCAGAACCAACTCAATGGCACTTAACAACAACCATCCCTCCCATAGCACTCTCTACTCACCTGGGTTTGGTTATTCATGTAATGTCTACCCAAAACTCAGACACCATACTCACAGTTAATAGGGTTTATTAGAACAGTTAACAGGCTACAATGAAAGATTAGAAATGCTCAGGGCACAGGTGTGTTTGTCATGACAGCCTCTTCCCAGTCATGCCAGCAGGCAGGTCTCTATTTTAACCCTTAGCATCTCAACCTTGGACCCATGCCTCAGCCCTATTCAGCAAAGGGTTGCTGATAAATGCCAAAAGCATTCTTCTCTGCTATATTTCCATGAAACATCAATCCTAGCTCACAAATTAAGTGGCTGGAAGCACCCCACTCCACAACTGAGCTTCCTGCCCAAAGTCACTCAGCTTTACTTGTTCTGTGGACCAGGAAGTCTGCTGCTCTGCCTCGTGCTGTGGCCACTTACATTTTAGAGTGCAGTCTTTTTAGAATAAGGCTCTACTTCTGCTCATCTTGCACTACTCTGGTGTCACACCTCTGTCTCCTGGATCAAGGAGGTTCAACATACAGGGATCTTGGGTTCTGATAGACATGCTTCATCCCTGGCTCTTCTTCATTAATGGTAGTAAGATTCTCCCTTGGTGCTTTGAGATGGTTCATTGTATACTCAGTGAGATGGCAAAACTGATCAATCACAGCTAGCCCTGTTAACAGTCACTCACAACTGAATTGTATAATCCATAAGCGGCTTCCCCCACCTTCTCTTATTTCTCTTATCAGTAAAAAGTTGTCTGATGGGAGTTTTCAAAGACTATGGCTAGAGAGACATGAAATAAGTCACTGCACCACTGTGCTACATTTACTTCTATTTCTTGTCCCCACTTAATGTTTCAAACACAAATAGAATTTATTATTTTTTTTTTTGTAAACAGAAACAGAAGCACTTAGATCTCTCTGTATATGTATCTCTAAGTTTCAAAAAGTTCATGGGAAAAATTCCTTTATCCATTAATTCCACTGCTCCAGGAACTTTTTGAAGCCACTTCATCAATATAGATAGATAGATAGATAGATAGATAGATAGATAGATAGATAGATAGATAGATAGATAGATAGACAGATAGATTGATCTTAAGGGATTGATTTACATGATGTCCAAAATTTATAGGCTAACATGTGTTTGAAATTCTATTTATATTTTGAAGCAGACCTTGCTCACAACCTCAGCATTCAACTCCAACCACCTAAAAAGTGCTAGCTCCCCTGGGGTGTACACTGGCGGAGCCAAGCTGCACCTCTGGGCACTGAGGGAGTGTTGTTGTTGTTGTTAAGTACTATGGAGTCAGTTTTAACTCATAGTGACCCTGCACAGGGTTTCCGACGCTGCAATTCTTTATGGGAGTAGAAAGCCTCATCTTTCTCCCGCAGAACAGCTGGTAGTTTCAAACTGCTGACTTTGAAGTTAGCAGTCCAATTCATAACCACTATGCTACCAGGGTTGTATCATCTGCATATTGCAGATTGTTTATGAGTCTTCCTCCAATCCTGATGCCATACTTCTCTTCATACAAGCTGCCTTCTCAGATTATTTGCTCAGCATACAGGTTATATAAGTATGGTGAAAGAATACAACTTTGTCGCACACCTTTCTTAGTTTTAAACCATTCAGTGCTCCCATGTTCTGTCTGAACAACTGCCTCTTGACCCAGGTACAGATTCCTCATGAACACAATTAAGTGTTCAGGAATACTCATACTTCACAATGTTGTCCATATCCACAATGTGTCATGATCCACACAATCAAAAGCCTTTGCTTTGTCAATAAAGCATAGGTAAACATCTTTCTGATATTCTCTGCTTTCAGCCAAGATCCTTCGGACATCAGCAATGATATCCCTCCTTCCATGGCCTCTTCTGAATCTGGCTTGAACTTCTGGAAGTTCTCTGTAAATGTATGCTTGCAGACATTTCTGTTTAACCTTTAGTAAAACTTTACTCACATGGGACATCAAAGATATTGTCCTATGATTTCCACATTCCTTGGGTCACCACTCTTTGGAATGGGCACAAAATATGGATCTCTTCCAATCAGTGGGCCAGATAGTTGTCTTCCAATTATCTTGGCATAGATGAGTGAGTGCCTCCTGTGCCACCTCGCTTTCTTGAAAGATTTCATTTTTTATTTCATCAGTTCCTGGTGCCTTGTTTTTTGCCAATTCATTCAATACACCTTCAACTTCCTTCTTCAGTATCATTGGCTCTTGATCATATGCTACCACTTGAAACAGGTGAACATCAACTATTTCCTTTTGATACAGAGACTCTGTGTATTCCTTCCATCTTCTTTTGATGCTTTCTACACCATTCAATAATTTGCCCAGAGAATCCTTCAATAACCAAAGTCAAGGCTTGAATTTTTTCTTCAGTTCCCCCAGCTTGAGAAATGTTCTTTCTTTTTGGTTTTCTGACTCCAGCTCTTTGTATATTTTGTTGTAATATTTGATTTTGTTTTCTCGAGCTGACCTTTGAAATTTTCTGTTCAGCTCTTGGTACTCTTCATTTCTTCAATTTGCTTTAGCATCTCTATGCCGGAAAGCCAGTTTCAGTGCCTCTTCTGAAATCCATTTTGACCTTTTCCTTCTTTCTTGTCTTCTTAATGACTTTGCTTTCTTCATGTCTGATGTTCTTGATGTCATCCCACAACTCTTCTGGTCTTCGGTCTTTAGTGTTTAATGCATCAAATCTGTTCTTCAGATGCTCTCTAAATTCAGGTGGGATATATTCAGGGTCATATTTTGTCTCTCATGGACTTGTTTTAATTTTCTTCAGCTTTAGTTTGAATTTGCATATGAGCAATTGAATATCTGTTCCACAATCTGCCCCTGGCCTTGTTTTGACTGATGATATGGAGGTTTTCCATTGTATCTTTCTACAAATGTAATCAATTTGATTTCTGAGTATTCCATCTGATAAGGTCCATGTGTGCAACTGTCTCTTACGCTGTCTAAAGAAGGTTATTTGAAATGAACAAATCATTGATTTTGCAGAACTATCTCATATGATCTGCAACATCATTTCTATCACCAAGGCCATATTTTCCAACTACTGATCCTTCCTCTTTGTTCCCAACCTTTGCATTCCAATCACCAGTAATGATCAATACATCTTGATTACATGTTTAATCAATTTCAGATTGAAGAATTTGGTAGGAATCTTCTATTGCATCTTCACTGGCTTTAGTGGTTGGTGCATAAGTTTGAATAATAGTGGTATTAACTGGTCTTCCCTGTAGGTACATGGATATTATCTTATCACAGACAGTGTTGTACCTCATGACTGATCGGGATATGTTCTTTTTGACAATAAATGACAAGAGTAAATCAAACAAATGACCAAGAGGCAGGGACAGAAAATATTTTTGAGGAAAAAAAATCACTGAAAACACCCAAAAAAGAAATCAACAATAGGAAGATCAAAGAGACAAAATAATATACATGGAAACTGAATAAGCCACTTAAAAGCCATTGGGTAATAGAACAAATTAAAAAACAAAGCAAAAAAGTCCTTGAATCAAATAACAAGACAAGAAGTTGGGTATTTGATTGGCAAACCATTGGCAAATATAATACAAGAAAAGAGGGAGAAATTGCAAATTACTTGCATAAGAAACAATGTGGGTGATGTCACAACAGAACCAATAAAATGAAAAAGGATAATAACAGCATACTATGAAGAGTTGTACTCCAATAAATTTGAAAATCTAGGAGAAGCTGGTAAATTTTTAGAAAAACATGACCTACCTAAACTAACATAGAGCGAAGTAGAAAATTTAAACAGAGTCCTGGTATGGCACTGTGGGTTAATGCGCCAGACTGTAAAGCTGTTTGAACTGCAAGGTCAGTGGCTCAAACTCACTAGCTGCTCCTCGGAAACCCTATACAGGGTCGCTTTGGATCAGAATTGACTTGATGGCACTTAAAAACAACAACCTATAACAAAAAGGAGCTCTAGTAGCATAGTGGTTACGAATTGGGCTGCGAACCACAAGGTCAGCAGTTTGAAACTAACAGCTGTTCCATGGGAGAAAAAGGAGGCTTTCTGCTCCCTTAGCATATATTTACAAGAAATATAAGCCAGGACACAGGTAGGTATATGCACACTGATATTCATTGTAACACTACTCACAATAGCAAAAAGATGGAGACAGCTTAAATGCCAATCAGTGGAAGAATGGATAAACAGACTTTGGTATATATACACAACGTGATATTGTGCAATGTTGAAGAAAAACAATGAATATGTGAAATATCTCATAACATGGATGAACCTGGAGGACATCATGCTGAGTGAAATTAGTCAATCACAAAAAGACAAATAGTATATGAGACTATTATTGTAAAACTTAAGAAATAATTTTCGTACTAAAAGAAATAGTCTCTGATGGTTACCAGGTGTGAGAGAAAATGGAGTGTAATTCACTGACTAGAGGATAGACACATGTTAACTCAGATGATGGACAGGACAATATACAAGAAGGGAGAGGGCAATATACAAGAAGAGGGATGATGGCAGAAAAATGATGAAGATAGGTGCAGACACAGGGGAGGTATACATGGACTAAAGTGAATAGAGCTAAATAATAATATATATACTACCATGGACCAACAGTGTTCTTTGTGTAGAAACACAGATTGGACATGGACTGAATGGATAAGGGAAAAATAGTGGAATATATATTTATATATCCCATGAAGATATAAGAATTTGAAAGAGTATATTTGTATATGCTTATCTGCCTTTCCTGCATACACAACTATGAATGTGGTGGAGTATACAGCAGGCAAAATGATGAAAACTTCCTAAGTATTATCACACATCTTAAGGCAATGAGTTGCTGAGTCTGGGGCCTCAAGACCATAGTCTAAGGGGACACATTTCTGAGGAACAGCTGGTGCGCTTAAACCACCAATCTTGCATTTCAAATTGAACTTGAAATCCAGCGCATTAACCTCAGCACCATACCAGGACTCCAGACAGGTAAACAGGGGGTACAACAACACTATTAAGGTATGCTCACTATGGAATGGGCCAATCTTTCAAAATCAAAAGGGTAACATTTTCCAAAGGAAAAAGTTGAGAAGGGAGGGGAAGGTGAGTGGAATGCAAATAGGAACCATAGGATAACTATTGTTGCATGGAAGAGATTGTAGATTAAACAAAGTGTATGATTTGTTGAATGTAAAACTGATGATATTGTCTGTAAATTTTGACTCGATTCATAATAAAAATTGAAGAAATAAAAAGAGATTTGAAAACAAAGTAGAAGGATCAGTAGTTGGAAAATATGGAAAAAATAGCTTTAGTAATAGAAATGATGCTGGTGTTCACATGATAAATTTTGCAAAACCTATGAATTACTCATTGCAAATACCCTTTTTCAACAGCATAAATGGAAACTATACATGTGGACCTCACCAGATTGAGTACACAGGAATCAAGTTGACTCCTTCTGTGGAAAAAGACAATAGAGAAAATGAATATCATCACTCAAAACTAGGCTAAAGGCAGACTGTGGAGCAGATCATCAATTGCTCATACTCAAGTTCAGACTGAAGCTGAAGAAAATTAAAACTAATCCATGAAAGCCACAATAGGACTTTGACTGTATTCCATCTGATGTTGTTAGGTAGTTTGAGTTGGTTTCGACTCATAGTGATTCCATGTGTAACAGAATAAAACACTGCCCTGTCCTGCACCATATTCACAACAGTTATTGTCCACTGCTGCTGCCACTGTGCCAATTCATCTCATTGGGGGTCTTCTTTTTATGCTGATCCTCCACTTAGCAAGCATAATGTCCTTTGCCAGGGACTGGTCCATCCTGACACTATGCCTGAAGTATGAGAGATGAAGTCTTGCCACCTTTGCTTCTAAGGAGCATACTAAGGAGCTTCTAAGGAGCCAATCCTACACAGATTTGTTTGTTCTTCTGATGGTCCATGGTACTTTCAATATTCTTCTACAACACTATAACTCAAATGTATCATTCTCCTTCAGTCTTCTTTGTTCATTGTCATGCATATGAAGCTATTGAAAATACCATTGTTTGGGTCAGATGATAGTCCTCAGACTGCTATCTTTGCTCTTGAGCAGTTTAAGGAGATCTTGTACAGCAGATTTGCCTAATGCAATACTTCCTTTGATTTCTTGATGCTGCTTCCATGAGTATTGACTGTAGATACAAGCAAAATGAAGTCCTTAAATCCTCAATCTTTTCTCCATTTATCATCATGTTATTCATTGGTGCAGTTGTGAGGATTTTTGTCTTCTACACATTGAGGTGCAATCCATACTAAAAGCTGTAGTGTTTGATCTTCATCAGTAAGTTTTAAAATCCTCTTTACTTTCAGCAAGTAAGGTTGTATCATCTGCATATGCTATTGTTATTGCCTCTAATCCTGATACTATGTTCTTCTTCATATAATGCAGGTTTTTGGGTTATTTGCTCAACAATACAAATTGAATAATTATATTGAAACAACACAACCCCGGCACACACCTTTCCTGATTTTAAACCACTCAGTGTCCTCTTGTTCTGTTGAATGACTGCTTCTTGGTCTAGCTACAGGTTCCTCATGAGCACAATCAAATGTACTGGAATACCCATGTTTCACAATGTTATCCATAGGTTGTCAAAATCCACACAGTGGAAAGCCTTTGTCAACAAAGCACAAGCAAATGTCTCTTTTGTATTTTCTGCTTTCAAACAAGATCCATCTGATGTCAGGATGATATCCCTATACCACATTCTCTTGTAAATCCAACTTGTGTTTCCGGCAGGTCCCTGTTGATTTACTTCTGTAATTATTTTTTTAAATTACCTTGAGCAAAATTTTACTTGCAGGTAATATCAATGATATTTTCCAATGATTTCCTCATTCTGTTGGGTCACCTCCCTTTGCAATGAGCACAAATATAGAACTTTTGCAGTTGGTTGACCAGGTAGTTCTCTTCCAAATTTCTTGGTGTAGATGAATGAGTACCTCCAGTACTGCATCAGTTTCTTGAAAGTTTCCATTTGTATTTCTTCTACTCATTAGTAAAGGTTGGACTTCTTCTTTCAGTACCATTGGTTCTTGATCATATGCTATCTCTGGAAATGGTTGAACATCTAGCATTTCTTTTTGGTAGAGGAACTTTGTGTATTCTTTCCATTTTCTTTTGATGATTTCTACCTCATTCATCATTTTACTCATGGACTCTTTGAACAACACAATTAAGGTTTGAACTTGTTTTTTAGATCTTTTAACCTGAGAAATGCTGAGCATATTCTTCCCTTTTGGTTTTCTAACTCCAAGTATTTACACATTTCATTCTAATATTTGACTTTGCTTCTCAAGCTGTCCTATTTTTAACTTTTTTACTTCATTTCTTCCATTCACTTTAGCACTTCTATGCTAGAGCGCAAGCTTCAGAGTTTCTTTCGACATCCATTTTGGTCTTCTCTTTTTTTCCTGTCTTTTAAATGACTTTTTGCTTGCTACCTATGTGATGTTCTTGATGTCATCCCACAACTCTTTTGGTCTTCAGTCATTAGTGTCTAATGCATAAAATTTGTTCTTCATATGGTCTCTAAATTCAAGTGAGATATGTTCAAGGTCTTATTTTGGCTCTTGAGGACTTATTTCCATTTTCTTCAGCTTTAGTCTGAACTTGCATACAAAATATTGATAGTCTGCCCCTGGCCTTGTTTTTACTAATGATACTGTGCTTTTCTACCATCTTTTCTTATAGATGTACTCAATTTGATTCCTGTGTATTTCATATGGTGAGGTCCATGGATATAATCTCCTTTCATGTTGTTTTAAAAAAGATATTTACTGTGAGTAAAGTTATTGGTCTTCCAAAATTCTATCATGCTAGATCCAGCATCATTTCTATCACCAAGACCATATTTTCTAATTACTGATCTTTCTTCTTTGCTTCCAACCTTCAATTCTATCACCAGTAATTATCAATGCAACCTGATTGCATGTGTGATCAATTTCAGACTGAAAAATTTGTAAAATTCTTCAATTCCATTGTCACTGGCTCTAATGATTGGTTTGTAAATATGAAAAATGGTGGTATTAATTGGTCTCCCATATAGGCATATGAATATTATCCTATCACAGACAGCATTATATTTCAAGATAGATCTTGATATGCTATTTTTGTTGCTACATGATTCCTCTTGAATTTGTTGTTCCTGGTATAGTAAGCCATATGATTGTCAGATTCAAAATGGTAAATGCCTACCCATTTTGGTCAGAGATGCCCAGGATGTCAATTTTTAAGCATTCATTTCATTTTTGACATCTTTCAATTTTCCAAGATTTATGCTTTGTACATTCCATGTTCTGATGATTAATGGTGTATATAATGGTTTCTCCTCATTTTGAGTTGTGCCCCATCAGCAAATGAAGGTCCTGAAAGCAATTTCTACTCCCATCATCATGGTCTGTTCTAGCTTGAAGAGGCAACTCTTCCTCCATCCTATTTTGAGTGCCTTCCAATCTGAGGAGATCATCTTCCAGTACTATATGCTTTTTTTAGTTTGAGCTTATGTTTTTAAAATTAAAACTGGCAGTGGAATAACACGGGATTTGGATTAAAGTAGATTTTCCTCTACCGCAAGACCTACTACAGAAGAGTTGCCTCATCAGAAAATAATCAAAACAACTATATTATGTATTCATCTAAACTTTTCCTTATTGATTCTCTTGTATGCAACCCTGTTTGTATAATCACTTTAGGCCCTATCTCTAGCCCTGGGATAGATCAGAAGAGACCTATGGGACTTGGCAAAAGTTTAAAAGTGTATTAAAAATTGGCATTGAATACAAGGTAAAATATACATGAGGGAACCATCTATATTCTAAAATATATTTTAACAAGTTGATTTCCAGTTTCTTAATTTCTTGTTCAGAAGATTAAAAACAAACTTCAATGAAAAACCATGATAGCATGTCAGAATAAAAGCAATGTTTTGTTGACATCACAATTATGGTTAGGTACACAGAAAAGACTCTTCTAGATACTGAATATAAAGTAAGAAACTCAAAGTGATGTCAAGGGGCAATGGTCCCATGGGTCTCAAAGCACTCACTGAAATCCACAAGGAACTGAGCTCTCACTACACAGTATATCGTCCATAAGAGACTTCATAAGTTCAGACATATGGAGACACCTCAGTCATTCAAAGGGCACAAATGACTTTAAAAGTGTATTCTTAAATTACATTATAAAAATTACAGAAAACTTTGCATGAGTTGTGAGACTCAGGTTTTTCCTACAGCTTGATTTTTTCCTGATTTTAAGAGATTGGAAGGTGATATATCCATTGGCATAAGGTGATCATTTATTTTATGTTTCTATTTACTCTGAACATTGTGCTTTAGTCATTATTAGCCAAGTAATGATGGCTGTTAATTGTTAGAAGATACTGATGAAACTAAGAACATACTGTTGTTGTTGTTTTCCCCTTTTTCTGGTATAGTTTAACACACAGAAGCAATAAGGGAGGTTAGAAAATTTGTAAACAGCAAATAAGACTACAAACTTCTGACAAAAGCCAAGTGAAGGGAGAGTTTTGCTTGGGTAGACCAAGCAGAAGGACTGGCATAGTGTTACATGTAACTTGTTACAGCCAAGTATTGTTCAGCATCTGTTAAGGAAGAATGTCATGTTTTAGCATATGGAAAGGTCCATAGCAAGTACTGAGCACTTACAATGTGCCAGGTTTGTATGTACAGCAGTGACAATCAAACAAGGAGATCTTTTTATATTCTCACTTTACAGCTGGAGAAAATGATTATCAGGCAGATTAAATTATTTATCCTATCCCCATCTATGCAACAGAGGCAGAACTTTAATTTAAACACGGGTCTCTAATGCGACTCATCCCTATCCAATTGTTAAAATTGTCGCTATGTGCCTTTGAGTTGGTTTTAACTCATAGCAACCTTGTATAGGGTGTCTAAGGAATAACTGATGGGTTTGACCTGTGATTTTATGATTCACAGTTTAGTGCTGATCCTATACCAGGAGTACAATTACACAATTGTTGTTGTTGTTAAGTACCTTGGAGTATGTTCCGACTCGTAGTGACCATGCACAGGGTTTCTGAGGCTGTAACTTTTAACAGGAGCAGAAAGCCTTATCTTTCTCCCATGGAAGAGCTGGTAGTTTTAAACTGCCGGCCTTGAGGTTAGCAGCTTGATTTGTAACCACTACTCTACCAGAGCTCCTTTAAGGCTCCTGCATAATTCCATGTACAATCTTAAATTTTAGGAGTCTTGCTAATGCAATCTCATTAAGTACTTGACTGCTTAGCAAAAGATTAGCAGTTTGAACTCACTAGTTACTCGGTAGGAGAAAGACCTGGGGACCTGCTCCTTTAAGGATTCTAGCCTAGGAAATTCTATTGTTGTTAAGTGCTGTCGAGTCAGTTCTGGCTCACAGCAACCCTGTGTAGGGGTTCCGAGGAGCGGCTGCTGGATTTGAACCACTGACCTTGTGCTCCAGTGTTTATCATATGGTGCCACACCAGTAGTCCAGGAAACCCTATGGGGCAGTTATTTTCTGTCAAATAGAGTTGCTTATTCTTTCATATAATGTCGCTAGGACTCAGAATCAACTCAGTGGCACCTAACAATAACAATCTTATGTCTATTTGGATAATACCATGGCATCAATAGCAGAAAGGGGTAAAAAAAATAAAAAGTATGAATTCCTTCTACTATTTCCATATTTTCACCTATATACATAATTATAAATACATATGCATCAAATTTCACTGTCACTGTAGAACTTTCACACTAAATCATAAACAATTTGGATATTTGTGCAGCTCCTCCTTCTCTTATTTTGCCTTTGGGCAGTTTGACTGCTTGATTTCATAATTATGTAGTTGTGATTTATAAGAAAATCATTTATTCCTTTTATGGGTTTGAAATAACTTCAAGGAAATAACTAGAGAAATGTTTTTTGCATATATGAAAGGATACCAGATAGCTATTTAAAAACTCATTGAAATTGGGTCAATTCTGACTCACAGTGACCATACACAGGGTTTCTGATACTGTAATTTTTTACAGGAGCAGACTCATTTTTCTCCCATAGAGTGGCTGGTGGGTTTGAACTGCTGACTTTGTTGTTAGTAGACCAGTACTTATCCTACAGCGCCACTAGAATCCTTAGACAATCATTTATAACCAGTAAAATTTTGGATATCATGAACATCTAAATATGAAAATTTGATCTATCCTAATTTCATACCTGCAACTCTGTAAAGCATGCTTCTTTATTTTCCAGATAATTTTAAATTTCCATATTTTCCCAGTGTAGAAAATAACACAGAAAAGCTGAATCAACTCTGACTTTTCTACTCTCTGAGCTGAAAGAAAATCAAGTGTGCTTTTCCAAAGGCTTGGTGATAAATATTCATCTTTCCTCTATCTTTGAAAAGTATCCCTTAAGCAGGAGTTAAGGTTAGTTGCCAGAAAAAATGCAAAACTTCCATTCAATCTGGAGAGCAAATGAATGACACAGTGTGTCCATCCCTCCCACTCTGGCCATAATTTTCATGTGCATCTTTGAAAACAGAAGAGTTCTAAAATGGAGACGGGACAACAAAGTCTATTTTGCTAGTTGTTAAGTGCCATCAAGTCAGTTCTGACCCATAGCGACACTGTATAGGGTTTCTGAGGAGTGGCTGGTAAGTTTGAACCATTGACCTTGCGGATCAAATCGACTCTGCAGTTCAGCGCATTAATCCAAGTGCAACACCAGGACCCCAGAGAGTCTGTCTATGGGGGTGATGGTTATGTGCTACTTAATCAGTTTCAACCCTGTGTAGGGTTTCCAAGGCTGTAAGTCTATAGGGAGCAGAAGGCTTCATCTTTCTCCCACGGAACCACTGGAAGTTTCGAGCTGCTTACCCTGAGATTAGCAGCCTGACAGAGAGTCTACAGTATAGCCTAAAATGCAGAAGCAACCTAAAATCCCCAAGCCTTGCTATCTCAAAGAATATAGGCATTCTTAATACAATAGCTCTCTGCTAGGGCAGGGACTTGACAGACATCGAGCAGATTTAAGGGATAAAACTCAGTTATGTCCCTTTCAGTCCATATCAATAGACTATAGCAAGTTGAAGGAAGTGGACGGGGCAGTGAGTGTATTACACACTGCTGGGCCAGCAAACTTCCTCAATTTCTGCTTCTCAGTATCTGCAAGGGTCACTGTGGTACTCCAAATAATGTCATATTGACATTCTCAGTCATATTCCTTTATTATGACAAATGTGGGATTTATCATGAATACAAATAAAACAGGAAGTAACAGAATCACATTAGGAGTTTTTAAACCTACCAATGCCACATTTATCTGATTTTTTTTTAGTTTTCTACTTTTGGAAAAGACTTGGATAACTCTTGCGAAAGCTCCCCAACAATTCCAATATGCCCCTTGGTAGAGGATCAGTATGCCAGTCAAGTATGATTTGATGCCTCAGTAAATCAAGGTATGCTGTTGGTGTTTGGTGCCATAGATGCATGGTGTTTCTGTGTTCAACAGAACAAAACACTGCCACCTCCTGCCCACACCATTCTTCAGTTGTCACAGCCACTGTGCCAATTCTTGTTGTTGAAGGCCTTTCTCTTTTTTGCTGACCTTACAATGTTCTGCTTCTATTCATAAGGGTTTCACCTACCTGATTTTCACAGATCCTTCTTCCTAGTCTCTTTGGAAGATCCATTAAACCCTATTGGCATTTGAGATACCAGTGGCATAGTTTCCATCATAATAGTAACATACAAGTCACCAAAGCAAAACAAACTGAAAGACTAGTGGAAATCAAGGTACAATGTCTAGATGTAAGAAAATAATTCTTTTCTGCAATGCTTCAAGACAACCATTTCTAGAATTTTGAATGGTTTTCTCTTTTGGAGGGAGACACCACAGTGAATTGAATTAGGTCAGCATGTATTAGGCACTGATTTGTAAATATCACATTGACAGATGACTTCACTATGCCTTCATGGGTCTTAAAGAAATGCTAAATAGAGCAAACAATAGAGTTGGGAAGAATCAGTCAGTGAACCTTAAAAAAAACAACAGTATGAGACTTTCTTAGGCAACAGCACCCCGTTCATTCATTGAACTCTCATGCAGCAAATACTTCTGTGGACAAGTGTTCAGCTGCAAGTTTGGGGCACCAAGTTGTACAATAGGTCTCTGCTCTTATTATATAGGAGTCAGACATGTAATACTGTCACCATATCACAAGCACATGTGAACACAGAAGAAAAAGTTACTAAATCAATCAGAATGGTTAGGGACAGCTTCCTCAGGAAGTAATATCTGAATTGTGTTTGAAACAAGCTGCAGTTTACAAAGCAGAGAAGGGCAGGAAGAACATTGCAAGTCAGACAAACAATGTGTTCAAAGAAGAGCCTCAAGAATCGTGCCATGAGGACAGATTTGGGTTGGTTTACACATAGGGAAGGTTGGTGGCAGGAGGTATGTCTGGACAATAAAACCTTATTGCCATGCTAGTGCACTTAAAGGTGGAGAGACAGATTTATCTAGTAGTCAAGAAGGGCATCTCCAAACTCACTCTGCCTGGGTGTGAATAACAGCTCCTTTTCTTACCAACACTATCACCTTGGCAAATGAAGTAACTCTCTAAGCCATAATTTTCTTATCTCAAACATGGGTAAAATCTTAGTATTTGTCTGAAAAGGTACCAAAGAGGACACGTGAGAGGTATTCTGGATACACTGGCTTATATTTTATTGCTTGAAAAAGTCATGCTCATTCACACTAAGGGTTTTACACTAGGTGTTACCTGTGTGTGGAATGCTTTTCCCCTTGGTCTATAAACGGTTGTGTGTTTACTGGAATTTTAACTGCAGATGAATGTCACTTCCACAGAAAGGACTTCCTTGACCATCCAATCCAGAGTAGCTAGTCAGGTACTAACTCCTTTAAAAAAAAAAATCAATATCACATTTTTCTCTACTTGAGACAGGAGAGATCCTGTGTGTGTTATACTGTTGCCAACTGCCATTGAGTAGATTCTGACCCATAGCAACCCTATATAGAGTTTCCAGGGAGCAGCTGGTAAGCTTGAACTGCCAACCTTGTGGTTCAAACCGACCTTGCAGTCCAGCGCATTAACTCACAGCATCATATATCACCTAATATTTCTCAAGCATAAAATTTCCAGACTTACAACTGGCATTAAGTCAATATTCATTTAGTAATACTTTGTGGATAGCTATTAACCCATTCTATAACTTTATTTAATCTTTTCTAATTTAAGGCTTAATATACCTACCACATAGAATTGTTGGGAAAATAAATGAGGTCATTCTACCAAACATCCAGCATATTGTCTGGCACATTTCAAGTGTTGAGAAAATGTTGCTGACCTCAATTTTCACCTCCTTCCTATCTTTTGGAATCCTGGTGTGGTGCTGTTGGATAAGCATTGGATTGCTAACCACAAGGTCATTGGTTTAAACTCACTAACCCCTCCTTGGAATTCTCCTATACAGGGTCACTATGAGTCAAAGCCTACTCGATGGCTCTTAACAACAGCAACATCTGGGTTCAGAAATTCAGTATGTAAAGAACACAGAAACTCATCAACTAAAGGTATATTTCTGTTCTGCTAGCTCTGTGGATCCAACAGAACACTGACTTGTGTTGATCTCCTTGGCTTTTCGCTCACCACTGATTCCACACTCCTGGTTCCTCACTGTCTTCATTTCCTTTGCCTTATAAGAGTGCCTGAGCTGACCCAAATTGTATGAAAAACCCATAAGTCCCTTTCCAGCTGTCCTCTAACACACAGAGTGTATATTTAAGAAAGGGAGGAGAAAAGAGAAATAAGATTTGGAACAATAACCTTTGGCAGTTGAGTCAGTTTTAACCAGGGCTTTACTACAAAGCAACCCCTCTTTACTAGTGTATCAGTGAGAAAATATCTTGAAAGTTTGACTGAAAACACATGAATTCATCAGGATATTAGAGCAAGAATATGCCACCCTGGACTGAAATAGCCTTGCCATAGTCCTTTTGACCCCACGATAGACCTGTTTGGGAGATAGTCATTGGGAACTCAAGCCATAACACCTTGTGTGTATGATGGCTAGAAAACGCTTATAAATGTTAATATGGCAAATTCAATGACCAGGTCTACTCATGGACAGAACTGCCAGTCAACTCCCTCTGTAGACTGAGGAACATCTCTGAAGACAAAGTGACTTTCAAAGAAAGTAATCACTCAAAATTCCCCTTATTTCTCCAGAATTTAGAGGAAAAGGGGAATTGTTTTAATGGATTTAACCAACTTTGTTTAGGCCTTCTGCATTCCGGGCAACCTTTAAGATGACAGGTAAACATTAGTGGCATAGGTCTGTAGTTGAAAACATCAGCACTTTTTTTTATATATACTTTTCCTCTTTCATGCAGATTCTGACTGTAGAGGAAAGAAAGGGAGGCTGAGGTGAGTGGGCTTCAAGAACATACTTGTGCCCACTCTATGACATGCTTATAGATTCTCCTCATCACTCAGATGCATGACTTTGATGACAGCTTAGTGCATTTAGCTGTCTTATCTCAAGCTCTGTTATTAAGAGTTGCCTATTTCTTATGTGGGATCCCTTAATTTTAGGCCAAAAACAAAAGGAATTTTTTACCATCATTTCAGGAACTTGACCTCATGTATCTTTGAAATTGTGAAATAAATTTATGAGCCCACCATGAGGATGGACAATCACACAATAGTCAACATATTCCTTCTATGGGGATTTTCCAGTTTCCCAGACCTACAGCATCTCCTCTTTGTATTGATTTTCTTCTCTCATTTGACCATCACAGCTGCGAATGTGTCCATAATGGTGGCCATTAAGCTCAGCCACAACCTTCATACCCCCATGTACTTTTTCCTCTGTGGCCTGTCCTTCTCAGAAACCTGTACCACTATGGTAATCATCCCCCGCATGTTGGTAGACTTGTTATCAGTGACCAAGCTGATTTCTCTCCCTGAGTGTGCCACACAGATGTTTTTCTTTTTTGGGTTAGCAGGCAATAATTGTTTTATCTTAGCCGCCATGTCCTATGACCGCTACACCGCCATCCACAACCCACTGCACTACCCCATTTTGATGACCCAAAAGATTTGCTTTCAGCAGATGATGGCCTCTTTTCTGGTTGGGATTCTGGTTTCTCTTTGCATCGTCAGCATAGTATTTAACTTGTCTTTTTGTGACTCTAAAACCATCCAACACTTTTTTTGTGATATCACACCTGTGGTTTCCCTTGCTTGTGATTATACTTTTGTTCATGAAATAGTTATCTTTTTGCTCTCTGCCTTTGTGCTTGTGGGCAGTTTTATTTTGATTGTGATTTCCTATGTCTTCATTGTGTCCGTAGTTGTAAAGATGCCCTCTGCAAAGGGGAGATATAAGACCTTCTCAACTTGCTCCTCCCACCTCACTGTGGTGTCCATCCACTATGGAGTTGCTTGCTTTGTCTATTTGAGACCTAAAAATGAGGACTCATTCAGTGAAGACATGCTGATGGCTGTGACATATACAATCCTGACACCTCTGCTTAACCCCATTGTTTACAGTATAAGAAACAAAGAAATGCAGATTGCCCTAAGGAAAGTACTAGGTAGTGCAAACAGATTTATCACTCAGAGTGTAAATGGAAGAACTCTGAACTTAAAAAAGGGGAAAAAAAGGACAGAATCACAGGGATGAAGTGGTATAACTGATATTACTTTGACAGGATTGCAGTAATTGAAATGAAGCAAAGTATATGATTTATTGAATGTAAAACTGATGACCTCTGTAAACCTTCACTCAACTCATAATAAAGTTTTTTAAAAATGTAAATATTTTTGATAACTATAAGTGATAAAGTAGAATACTTCCAATAAAAATGATCAGTTTGTAATTCACTGGCTAGAGTAAGTTCCGACTCCTAAGTGACCCTGCATAGGGTTTTCAAGGAGTGTCTGGGAAGAGGGTTGTTGTTGTTGTTGTTGTTGTTGTTAGGTGCCATCGAGTCAGCACCAACACATAGAGACCTTATGCACAGCACAACAAAACAATGCCCAATCCTGGGCCAACCTCACTATTGTTGCCATGCTTGAGCCCATCGATGCTGCCACTTGGCCAGTCCATCTTGTTGGGGGTCTTCCTCCTTTTCTCTGACCCTCCACTTTACCCAACATGATATTCTTCTCCAGCGAATGGTCCTTTCTGACAATATGTCCAAAGTATGAAAGATGAAGTTTGGCCATCTCGATTTCCAAGGAGCACTCTGGCTACATGTCTTCCAGAATGGATCTGTTTGTTCTTTTGGAAGCCCATGGCACTTTCAATATTCTCCTCTAACACCATAACTCAAAAGCATCAATTTTTCTATGGTCTTCCTTATTCACTATCCAGCTTTCGCATGTGTATGAGGTTACTGAAAATACCATGGCTTGGGTCAGGCACACCTTAGTCCTCAAGCTGACATCTTTGCTCTGCAACACTTTAAAAAGGTCTTGTGCAGCAGATTTGCCTAACGCAATATGTCGTTTGATTTCTTGACTGTTGCTTCCATGAGTGTTGATACTTAATCCAAGAAGAATGAAGTCCTTGACAACTTCAATCTTTTCTCCCTTGATAACAATGTTGTTTATTGGTCCAGTGGTGAGGATTTTTGTTTTCTTGACATTGAGATGTAATACATACCAAAGGCTGTGCTCTTTGATCTTCATCAGTAAATGTTTTCAGTCCTCTGTGCTCTTCACTTTCAGCAAGCAAGTTTGTTATCATCTGCATATCACAGGTTGTTAATGAGTCTTCCTCCAATCCTGATGCCATG
>NW_006408658.1:197597-221309 GCF_000296735.1 Chrysochloris asiatica
TTGTTCCTTCAATTCCTGGTGCCTTGTTCTTTGCCAATTCCTTCAATGCACCTTGGACTTCCTCCTTCAGTATCATTGGCTCTTAATCATATGCTACCTCTTGAAATGGTTGAACATTAACCATTTCCTTTGGTAGACACTTGTTAATTTGGGTTACTAGGATGGCAGTATGCAACAAGAGGGAGGTTGACAAAAGAAAAATGAAGATGGGGGAAAACACAGAGAGGAGAGAAGAGCTAAAGGAAATTAAGCTAAATCCTGTTACATACACAACCTTGCTACAATGGTAATCTACATGGACAGATGCACAGGCTGAATTGGTATGGGAGGGAGAATGGGAGCATATCCACAAATATATAAAGGCTTGCCAGAAGATATTCTAGATGGGTATTTACCTTTACTGAAAATATATATATGATGTGGTGGAGCATGTTGTTGTTAGGTACCATATCTTTGGTATTGAATTATAGCGAACCTGTGCACAACATAATGAAACACTGCCTGATGCTGGGCCAGCCTCACAATCATTGCTATATTTGAGTTCATTGATGCTGCCACTGTGCCAATTCATCTAGTTGGGGTTCTTCCTCTTTTTCTCACACCTTTCACTTTACAAAGCATGATATTCTTCTCTAATGACTGGTCCCTTCTGACCATATGTCCGAGGTATGACAGACAAAGGCTGGCCATTCTGGCTTTCAAGGAGCACTCTGGCTATACTTCTTACAACACAGATCTATTTGTTCTTTTGGCAGTCCATGGTACTTTTAATATTCTCCTCCAACACCAGAACTCAAATGCATCGATTCTACTATAGGTTTCCTTATTCACTATCCAACGCTTGCATGCATAAAAAGTTACTGAAAATACCATGGCTTGTGTCAGGCTCCTCTTAGACCTTAAACTGACATCTTTGTTCTTCAATACTTTAAAGAGGTCTTGTGCAGCAGATTTGCCCAATGTAATACATCACTTAGTTTCTTGAGTACTGTTTGCATGAGTTTTGATGGTTGATACAAGCAAAATGAAGTCATTGACAACGTCAACCTTTTCTCCAATTATATGGACGTTATTCATTGGTCCAGTGGTGAGGGTTTTTGTTTTATTTACATAGAGTTTCAATTCATACCAAAGGCTGGGTCTTTGATCTTCATCAATAAATATTTTAAGTCCTCTTGGCTTTAACAATCAAGGTTGTATCATTTGCATTTCACAGGTCGTTAATGAGCCGTCCTCCTTAATTCTGACATCACATTTCTCTTCATATAATCCAGCTTCTTGGTTTATTTGATCAGTATGCATACTGAATAAGTATGGTGAAAGAATACAACCCTGGCACACACCTTTCCTAATTTTAAACCATTTATTGTTCTCTTGGTCTATGTACAGTTTCCTCATGAGCACAATTAAGTGTTCTTGAATACTCATAACTTGTCAAATATTATAAAAATTATTCAAAGGCCCAGAATTAGAAAACCAAAATGAAGAACACACTCAGAATTTCTCAATCTGAGGGAACTGAAGAGAAAAGTCAAACCTTGACTTGAAATTTTGAAGTATGCTATGGGAAAAACACTGAATGATGAAGAAAGCAGGAGAAGATGGAAGGAATGCACAGAGTCATTGTATCAAAAATAAATGGTCGATGTTCAACCATTTCAAGAGGTAGCATATGATCAAGAGCCAATTACCCTGAAGAAAGAAGTCCAAGGTGCACTGGACTGAAGAAAGAAGTCCAAGGCAATTGCAAAGAACAAGGCATCGGGCATTGATGGCATGCAAATTGAAATCTTTCAACAAAGTTAGTTGGCCACTGGAGTCACTCTCTCTTCTATGCCAAAAAGTTTGGAAGACAACTACCTGGCCAACTAATTGGAAGAGATCTGTATTTGTGCCCATTTCAAAGAGAGGTGAACTTAGAGAATTTGGAAATCAATGAACAATATTATTGATAGCCAATGCAAGTAAAAATGTACTACAGGTAATACAGAAACGGCTGCTACCATACATTGACAGAGAACTTCCAGAGGTTCAAGCCTGTTTCAGAAGAGGATGTGGAATGAGGGATATCATTGCTTACATTCGATGGATCTTGGCTGAAAGCAAAGAATACCACAAAAATATATACTTATGACTTCATATGCTTTGACTACACAAAGGCTTTCAATTGTGTGGTAGAGCATACAAAGGGCAAAATTATAAAAACATCTTTGACATTACCAAACACCATAAGGGAATGAGTTGCTGTGTTTGGCGGCTCAGGAGCATAGTCTTGTACAACACCAAGGTCAATTGGCTTAACAGACCATAAACACAGCATTCTACATCCT
This sequence comes from Chrysochloris asiatica, assembly GCF_000296735.1. Classification (NCBI taxonomy): domain Eukaryota; kingdom Metazoa; phylum Chordata; class Mammalia; order Afrosoricida; family Chrysochloridae; genus Chrysochloris; species Chrysochloris asiatica. The sequence goes on from NW_006408658.1 coordinate 199,928, forward strand.
AATTTTGTGAGTAGCTACTGGACTCTTAAAAGCTCATAAGCAGCCATCTAAAGTGCAACTATTGAACTTTTATATCTCTTATAAACCAAGAGGTTAAAAGGTAGATAATCTTTTATAGTTAGGAGAAGAATACATTTTTCATCTTTTTTTACTATAACTCAAAATATTATTTATACCAAAAATATAAATATAAATATAAACCTTCTTTTTGGAATATTGTCACTTCATTAGAAATATTTGTCAGGAAGGAGATAAGCACCAATGTTGCTATATTAGTAGAAAAATTCAAAACCCAGTCAGAATTCTGGATCGATGTCAGAATCCAAAACTATCATGCTATGTAGTCATTTTTTTTTTTAATTGGGAGGAACTGAGCTAGTGATTAAAGACCAAGAGATGAGAGTGTGGGGAAAGGAGGATTTGTCTGAAACTGTAGAAAATGTTTACATTAATGACACCACCTAGAAATTAAGAACCTAAAGTGAGTGTGTTAGAATAATGAGATATAGCCGGGGTAAGTCCAGGCATGGGTTAGAATTCAGATGCTGTTTTTTGGAGATCCTTTACTTCTGCAATGTTTACAAATCTGATTCCTGTTCAGGTGATCACAAGGCAGTAAAGAGACCCATGCCCTACCAGGATGCACTTGCCACTGAGTGCAATGTTCAAGTCTACCTTTCTGTCCCAATAACAGGAACACCAGGGGACAACAGGCATTGCTCATAAGTCTAGAGAATTTCACACCACTGGCTCTGGGCCTATACTATTTATCTCTGTGGTTCTTGTCTCTATCCCTTCCCATGAACTATTTAATTTTCTAGGTCTAGTTCCCCCCCCCCTTTTTTTTTCTTTTTTTTTTAAGCTTTTATTGTGCATTGGGGATAGTTTACATGGGAGATGATCAGTTTTCCACTCATCCTATCATATTTTGCATTATTGCAAATGATTACATTTCCCTCCATGCATCACCATTCAACATTATTTGCTTTTATTCCCTGTGTTTGTTTTTTCATTTACTTGTTTTGATGTACACAAAAAACTTAGGAATATATATTCATTTAAACAACCCAAGGGCACATTCTGTAAGCCTTCCTCCTGGCCACCAGCACACAATCTTTTTCTATCCATGAGTCTAGAGTTCTCAGCTGCTTTATTTCTCAATGTCATTATCTTTTCCTCCATCTCTGGAGTCACTGCTTCTCTGGATAGGGTCCCACATTCCTTTCATGTTCTTTTCCTCTGATAGCCCTAGGGCCCTCTGCTCCTGGAATGTAAGATTAACTACACCCCCCTTTATGTTACAAAACTTCTACCTTTACAGTTGTGCCAATCGCAAATAGCCATGATAATAATTACTCACTATTGAATCATAAGAATATTATCCCCATCTCCTTTCACCAGATGCATACAGAAGATGAAAACTCTTCAGTGGGGACTCTATCTTCCCCCATACTCTGAAACTAAACTCCCTCTTGAAAACTTGTAAGACAGCCACTTCTTGCCTTTATAATGGCCACCCACCCTGATTTTAGGTAGCCAATGTCTAAGTTGCCTGTCCTTTCCAATCTTGTGTACAGAGGGGATATGTTTGATCCTTGATGTGAAGACTCCTTCCATCTAGGTTGGTATTTAGAGCTACTACATCCATAGGTATAGGTGAAGTTCATCAAACTGTAGCAATGCATACTTGTTTCCTTGGTCAAATCTCTTTTTCTCTATTCGAGTTCTGATCATCAAGCCATCGAAACTAGGTCAAATGAGTACTATCTGCAAGTTTGGGCATTCCTTTGTGTCTTCCCTCACTTCATATCAGCAGGATGCTTCATTCTTGGCTCTCATCCTCTGTGGCTAGGTCCTTGTCCATGGGCTTAGCAGTCCTCAGGTCTCACTGAACTTCAGACCAACCAGCCCTTCCTCTTCTCTCTCTCATCTACAAGTCGACAGAAGTCTATGGAACATGGTTGAACTCAGCTGACATCTTCATTGCTGCGGTCCCCCCTCTTCCACTCACAAGTAGACCAATGTGGTCGCCAGAAAGTTTACATGCCTGCTCATGTGTTCATTTTGAGTTTCAGTCTTGGAGGTGAGTTTGTCCTGAAAGGGCTTGATTACTTGCCTTGATGGCTCCCCGGCAAACAATTTGCTTGTTCTTGAAGTATCCAATCATACTGCCTTTTTTGTTTTGGATTTTTCCTGCTGTTCTTTCTTTGAAGGTGTATCTTGTATTGCTCTAGCTGTTTCAGGCTGGTCTGCTTGTCCTTTCCAGTGGGAATGTGCCATCTCAGAAGGTTATGGATGGGGCTCAGAATTCCACCTAAGGTCCTATACACTGCAAAGGCTCCACAAGAAATCTATTTCACTAGACAAGATCTAGAACCCCTTTTAGGTATTCCAATCAGTTACAGGTTGAAGCAGGCTTACAAGCTTTCTGTAATCATGTCTGCCAACAGTCCTTTCAAGTGTCTATTTTACAATAGTATACAATGTAAACTAATATTCATGAGTCTGTCAAGCATCTTAACATTATTTCCCCTCTTCAGACTATGCCTCAATCCCTGTATCCCACGGCCCTGTTGTTCCAAGGTTGAGCATACAGCACTATTTACCTCTGTCTCATTTAGCCCATACAACCCTGCCTCAGAGTTCCCTATCTTCCTTGTTCTTTGACCCCCTCCTCTTCTTGTGTATTGCCCTCCCTAACACCCAAACTATGATGTGTCTACCTACTACCCTGTGCTCTATCATCCCATCCCTGCACCGCCCCACCCCCACTACCTACAGTAACCAAGGAAAAAACCTTTATCCCCTTTTAGTATACGTATCTTTTCTTAAGCTTTTACAATAATGGTCTTATGCAGTATTTGTCCTTTGGTAACTAATTTCACTCAGCAAAATGTCTTCAAGGTTTATCCATGTTATGTGGTGGCTTGCAGCTTCCTTGTTATTCTTCAAGGTAGCATAATATTCCAGTGTGTGTATGTACCAAAGTTTGTTTATCCAATCTTCCATTGATGGTCACTTAGGCTGTCTCCATCTTTTTGCTATTGTGAATAGTGCTGCTATGAACATTGGTGTGCATATATCTACTTGTGTTAAGACACGTATATCTTGGAGATATCTACCAAGAAGAAATTGCTGGATCATGAGCTATTTCTATTTCCAACTTTCTGAGGAAGCACCATACCATTTTCCAGAGTGGTTGGACCATTTTGTATTCCCACCAGCAATGTAGGAGGGTCCCAGTCTCTCCACATCCTTGACAGCATTTATTGTCCTCTGCTTTTTTGAACTTTCCTGTTATTGCTGGTATGAGATGATATCTCAGTGTTGTTTTGATTTTCATCTCCCTGCTCCTCGGAAATCCTATATAGGGTCGCTTTGGGTCAGAATTGACTCGACAGCACTTAACAACAACAAATGGCTAATGATCGTGAACATTTCTTCATATGTTTGTTGGCTGCCTGAATCTCTTCCTTGCTGAAGTATCTGTTCATATCTTGTGCCCATTTTTAAATTGGGTTATTTGTATTTTTTCTTGTAGAGGTGATTTTAGAAATTAGTCCCTTGCCCGATATGTCGTTGTAAAAGATTTTTTCCCTTTCCGTGGGCTCCCTTTTTACTCTTTGAGTGAAATCCTTTGATGCTTATAAGTTTCTGATTTTTAGAATGTCCCAATCATCTATTTTGTATTCTTATTTATTTATTTATTTATTTTAAGAGTTTATTGAGAAAATACAGGTATCTCCCACTTTTGGAAATTTCATTTTGCCACTTTGCTTTTAGGAAAGAACTACATTAGTACCTATTTTATCTAATCAAAAAGTATCTGAAGAGGGTTTTTGCTTTTATGAAAAAAGACAAAGTAAAATTAGCATTCTGCATTTGTTCTGCAGCGAGTTGTGTGACAGACAGCAGCAAGCACTCATGAGCGAGAGTGGCGTCACCAAGCTCCTTCCATAGCAACTACACATAGCACCTCAGCAATGACACCATAGATCTGAAATGTGTCACAGCGCTCTGCGTAATGCCTTCTCAGGGGCCGAGTCGCCATACACGATGGCATCCTCCTCACCCAGCAATGCTGCATCGTCCACTACTTACATGGCTCGGCTCTTGCCGGCCGTCAGCGCCCTGCAAAGGTCCTCCACGCGCTGGCTCTTGCCACTGTAAAGTAGCCCGCAAAACACTATGAGAGGCATTCTCTCAGGGGGCTGACATGTGCGACCACTTCAACTTCCGGGTTGTTTGTCATTTTGTATTCTTTTGTTTGGGTGATATTAGCAATGTTTGGTAGTCTGTGTGCACCCTGTATCCGAGCACTTAAATTTGTCCCTATTCTGGGATTAACATTTAGGTGTTTAATCCATGCTGAGTTCGTCTTTTTATACGGTGTGAGGTAAAGGTCTTGTTTCAATCTTTTAAATATCATTTTCCAGTTCTGCCAGCACCATTTATTGAAGAGACAATGTCTTCCCCATTCAATGTTGGCCCTTTGTCAAAGTTCATTGGCTGTGTGTGGATGGGTTAATTTCTGGATTCTCAATATTGTTCCATTGATCTGTATATCTTTCATTGTACCAGTACCAAGCTGTTTTTACACTGTAGCCATGTAGTAAAATTTGAAATCAGGGAGTGAGAGGCTTTCAATGTTGTTCTTCTTCTTAAGCAGTGCTTTGCTCATCCTGGGTCTCTTTCCTTTCCATATAAATTTGTAATTTTTTTTTTTCTTCAGTCTCCCTAACAAATGTCTTTGGAAACTGGATTGGGATTGCATTATGTATAGATTTCTTTGAGTAGTATCGACATTTTCACAATGTTAAATCTTCCTATCCAGGCACATAGTATATTCTTCCATTTTTATAAGTCTCTTTTGGTTACTTGTAGTAGTGTTTTGTAGTTTCCTGTGTATAGGTCCTTTGTTACTTTGGTTACATTTATTCCTAAATATTTCATCCTTTGCGTGGCTAATTTAAATGGTATTGCTTTCCTAATGTCCTTTTCAGCACTGTCATTATTAGTATAGAGGAATCCAACTGATTTCTGTATGTTGTTCTTATACCTGGCCACTTTGCTGAATCTTCCAATGACTTCCAGTAGGTTTTTTTGTTCTTGTTGTTTTGCTGAGTCTTTGGGGTTTTCTAGGTATAGGATCATATCATCTGCAAATAGAGAGAGTTTCACTTCTTCTTTGCCAATTTGGATGCCTTTAATTTCCCTGTCTTGCCTTATAGCTCTAGTTAAGACTTCCAAAACAATATTGAATAGGCCTGGTGATAAAGGGCATCCTTGTCTGGGTCCTGTTCAGAAATGGAAGGATTTCAGTTTCTCTTCATTGAGAATGACATTGGCTGTTGGTTTTGTATATATGCTCTTAATTATGTTGAGGAATTTCCTTTCGATTCCTACTTTGTTGAGTGTTTTTAATCAGGAATGGATCCTGGATTTTGTCAAATGCCTTTTCTGCATCAATTGAAATGATAATGTGGTTTTTTTATTCCTTTTTCTTATATATATTGTGGATTACATTGATTGTTTTTCTAATGTTGAATCATCCTTGAATCCCTGGTATAAATCCCACTTGGTCATTATGTATTATGTTTTTGATGTGTTGTTGAATTCTTTTGGCTAAGATTTTGTTGAGAATTTTTGCATCTATGTTTATGAGGGATATTAGTCTATACTTTTCTTTCTTAGTGATGTCCTTCCCTGGTTTTGGTATGAGGGTTATACTTGTTTTATAGACTGTATTAAGAAGTTTTCCATCCTCTTCTATATTCTGGAATAATTTAAGTAGAATTGGTGACAGAGCTTCCCTGAATGTTTGGCAGAACTCACTGGTAAAACCATCTGGACCTGAACTTTTTCTTTGTTGGGAGTTTTTTGATGTCCTGGTCAATTTCTTCCTATGTTTTAGGTCTGTTCTGTTGTATCCTTTTTTCTGCTCACTCTTCTATCTTAGCAGTATTGAGAGATTTGTCTTCCAGCTCATTAGTTCTTGCTTGCAGATATCTGTTCAATTTTACTCTTTTGCCTTTTCACTGTATTGTCCATTTCTAATATCTTATTATTAATCCTTTGGACCTCTTTTTCAGGTTTTGAATTGTTTCCAATGCTATTTCTAGTTTATTTTATTGTTATGGTAGCACTTTCCTGAAATCTTCCTTATTTTTCTCAACCCCTCTGTGGAGCCTTTGGATGCACCTCAATATCATTCTCCTGAATTCCTTCTCAGGCAGTTCCAAGGTCTGACCTCCTTCCAATGGGAAGTCTAGGTCTATCTACAGCTCCTTTGTCTCAGTTACTGTATCTTGTTTCTGGACATGTGCCAAAATCTTGAACTATTTCTGGGCATCTTCAATAATTAGATGTGTTTTCAAGAATTTGATGAATGTATGTTGAAAGATTATTAAGCTTCCTGATTGCCTACAGGAAGATGTGATCAGGAGATGGGCTTCCCCTTTCACTTTTCATACTACTCAACTCATAGTAACTGTAGTAGGTTTTGGCTGTCTATCTGATATATAGCAGCTGGTACCAGCTCTTGCCAGGATGGTGGTATTCTATCGGGTGTGACTGTAGCTTGGCTATATGACCACAGTTGCTGTCTCTTCTTGGATAATGTAGGGAGAGAAAGAGTCCCCCTCAAGGTAAAAGGGAAACCAAAAGAACAAAAGACACAACCACAACAGCACAAAAGAAAGAAAAAAAAAAAACACCAAAAAAACAGATTGGATACTACAGCCTATAATAAAAATTTTTTTTTAAAGTAGCAAAATATAAGTATGACTTTAAGGCCCTCATTCAGCTGGCTGAAACTGTTCTGGGAGACTGATCCATTTTAAATAGTTCCTGTTGAATTCCCTCTTCTTAGACTCTGCTGCTCGGGTCTTTGCTGAGCAGATCTGTGTGCATGCATAGTAGAATCCTCTGGGAGTGGGGAATATGGTGTCCACTAGCTCAGGCACCCCCTCTAGTCATCAGAGTAGAGGTGCGCAGACAGTAAAAGACCAATGAACAGGAAAAAATGTTCACACCTTTATCTCTGACAATTGGTCAGACTTCTGAGGTGGGAACACTCCTCTGATCCTGCTCCTTCATGCCCAAGGTGGATGATCTAGCCCCTGCTAGCAGCCATAGATCAGAAAACACCACTTTTCTTGCTTCTGCTACAATTCTCACTAGCAGAATGCCTTAGATCCTTCTAAATATTCCTTTATTGTTAGTTTATGGGACTGTCTCCTGAAATAGCTTCCTCCGGTATTGTGTGTTATTACTGTCAGAGGTCTGTACCACACTTCTCCCTAATCTGCCATCAAACCCCTTCCCCCACTTTCAATTATTTATCAATACTGTCCAGCTTTTAAAAACCCCAAAGTAATCTATATTCAAATATAAATCTCTTATAATTCTAAATTTCCAACCTTTGCTCCCATTGTTCTGTGCCCTTTTGAGTCAAACAAAGGCTTGTAACTTGTATTACGAAGGGAGGGCAGAAGTGTATGTTCACTATCTCCAGGAATTTCTCTCATGAATACTTCCCTACCTTTACTAACTGGGTTACCAGATTACCTCTGCCTTCTACAGTTGGTGAAAGGACAAGAGGTAAGCGACATAAAAGGTTATACATGACTATTGATCCTGTCATCTTCTCAATGTTAGGCTTTTTTAGGCATGGGTCAGATCCTAATCCCTATGTCTTTCACATTTCATGGATATGAATTTTTCCTTTATAGATGACACACTGAATTCTAAGTCATTATCTGATCTCCTTAATTGCCTTTGTTAATTTTCTTCAATGTCTTATTAAATGTTTCCATCTTAGTTTGAGTCTCCTGGAAGATTTAGCTTGGGACAAGGTTTTGGTTGTGGTTAGTTTATTTGCGAGTTGATCAAAGAAAGAGGACAAGCCAATATAAGGTGTGTAATTAAGGTCACTGCTGAAACAGCTTGATACCACCTGGACATGTGGTATCAGAAACACAGAGATTGCCTTCTAGAACTGTATACGTAAAGGATGGGGAAGGATGTTTACACACTGAATTCCAGCCATCATTGAACTACCCCCACATCTGGGCTGTCCTTTCATGGAGGCTGAACAGGCTTTAGTGACTCTCTAGAAAGTTTTAGGCTTCAGAGGTAGCCTCAGGAATTAATGTGGAGAGGTTAATTGTTAACACTTGAAGTAGGAAACTGACAGTATGAGTTGGAACCACGCACTGGCAGTGGTTACTTAATTTCATTCTAAATTTCCATATATGAGAAATAAGGAAAATAAAATTAAGTAACTTAACAAAATTATTTAAATTGTGAGGATTAAATGTATGCGTAAAATGTTAACCATAGTTCTTGGCACAAAATATGCTCTGAAAGAATGTTGGGTTTTATTTTGCTGGTAGAAAATCTAACATCATTCGTTTTGCAGGTAGGGAAAAAAAAATTTCTAAAGTTCAGATTAGCAAGAGAAATAGGATAAGATTTGTAGTCTTTAGAGTATAATACCTGTATTCCACCACTATCCCACTATACTATAAAGGACTACTCAGGAGGCAACAGGCCCTATGAGGGAGTGAAAGACCATTTCTTACCTGGAAGTCCTCCAAACCTATTTATACCTTACATTATTGTCTATAGAGTTTTCAAGATACGTGTTGTCTAACTTTTGCTGCACTAATTAACATACAAAACTTAAAACTTCTTATTTAAAATTGAACTTTATATCAAGTTCCACCTCATAATCCCCAAGATACTTACTGACTTGTCTTCTAGATTCTTGTTGCTTACGTGCCATTGAGTTGATTCTGACTACAGTGACCCAGAATAGGGTTTCTGAGCAACAGTTGGTTGGTTTGAACCACTAACCTTACATTAGCAGTCCAGTTCTTATCCTACAGAGCCACACAAAGATTTAGAGATACCATAAAAAATACTTATCCATGAACAATATATAACAGATAAAGCTAAGGTTACCTTTCTATAGCTGAGGTTTAGGACTGAATATGCCTTAATTTGGAGTCATAGAATGGTGCTACAGGATAATCACTCAACCTTAAGGCAGGTTTGAACTGCAAGATAGGTGGTTCAAACTCACATGCTTTTCCAGAAAACCATATAAAAAGGTTGCAGTGAATCAGAACCTACTTTAAGATACAACAAAATACCTTAATTAGAAATATCAAAGTAATATTGGAACCAATATCTAGGTACAAGACCATTTTTATTATCCTTTAATGATTATTAATTAACAGTTACAGAACTATGCATGGGCATGTATGGAGAAACAAAATAATAAATTAATCACTTGAGAATTCATAGAATCCTATGTTAATTTAAATGTTCACTATCTACTCCAGAACATGCTAATGCTCCACAGTGGCTTTGAATTTACGTGTGAGTCTCTAGAATCCTCAGATATTTATCCCCAAAGGCAAACATTAATACAAGGTTGCTATATAACCACAATGATTTTATAATTGTTACTGAAAGCTGAGTGTGTACTTACTCCAACAGGTAAGAATTTTCTTTTTTGTGAATGAGTCTTATGTATTGATCATTTATCATTTGAGAACACATTACTCTCTAATGCTGTCTGTACTCATAAGCTAAGGTTAGGAAGGGAGATGTAATCAAGCAATCGGCTAGTAAGGAACTTTGATGAATTATTCTGATTCCACAATCTGTTTCATGTGAATAAAAAGGGATAATCTAAGTTACTAGGATACCATATGACAAGAAACTCACACAATCTTTCAAAAACGTCTAACTATTCATTTTGTTAATCAGTTTGCTATCTGTGAGATGCTCTGGGAATTTATTTTTAGTAAATACCTTGTCAGAAAAACTCACTTTGTTGATGTGTCTGAATGCTTTAACATTGAAGAAAGCTCAAGATACAAAGCCCAGAGATTTGGAGATCCTGTATAAACTTCTTAAATTTTTAGTTTATGCTATATTCAACTATATATTATGTTAAAAGTAACATTATTACATTCATCTGTACTCCAGTTAGAAAACATTATTACAGTAGAAGATTATTTTTATTAAATTGAAGAAATGCACTTTAATTATTTCCTAATTACCAATCATATAATGTTTGACACAGTGATTAGACTTGTATTTAAACTACAGTTAACCCCAAATTACCATGAAATACTCTTTTCGTTTTAGTACGTCTTATCATTCATGATATGTACTATATGCAATGTTGCAGTGCATAATTTGCTCATGTTATCATTTTCAAATGTTCACTTGCAGATGTTCAGTTTTATGATTTACTGTTCAAGACTCTGCCAGACAGCAGCCTATGAAAACTAAAATGAAAAAGGGGCATCTGAGTTATGCCAGAACCAATTTATGCTCAAGATATCACAGTGGAATCTCGCTAAAGTGGTGACTACTTTTACTTGATAAATTAATATTTAAATTTTTAATACTTTACAATAGGTGAATCTATTCATCCCTAAAAATTTGAAATTCTCTTATGTTTTAACATTATCAGAGCAAGTGTAATTCTATTTAAAACAAATAATCTTATTTAACCAACAGACATTTATGATATATAGCTATCTAGTCTCCTGCCATATTTGCTGCCAAAAAGCTTAAAAGATAATCTTAATATCCATCTACTAGCAAGTGCATTTGATTTTAAGGTATTATTTCAGTTTGGTAAGGTGGAGGGTCAGAGAAAAAGAGGAAGCCCAGTGAGATGAATAGGCAAGGTGGCAGCATCAATGGGCTCAAGTGTGGCAACAATTGTGAGGTTGGCCCAGGACCGGGCAGTGTTTTGTTCTGTTGTACATAGGGTCGCTATAAGTCGGTCCCAACTCCGTGACGCCTAACAACAACAACAACATTTTTTCACTTCATACTATAGTATATTTATTAAATGTCACACTTTGGATTCATATTTTGACTCCATACTTGCTATGTAATGTTGTCTAGCTTATATAATCTCTTTCATCCTCAATTTCCTCATCTATAAATTAATTAAGTACTTACTATTATTTTTTAGAAAATAAACTAAAACTATGTATATAAGCGGGAGTCATGATAGCATAGTGAGTTATGAGTTAAACTGATAACTGAAAAGTCACCATTTGGATTTAATAGCTGCTGCACTGAAGAAAGTTGAGGCTTTCTGCTCTGGTAAAGATTTACAGCCTCAAAAACCCTAGACAGGGTCACTGTGAGTCAGAATCAACTAACTGCACACAACCACCGCCACCATGTATGTAAGAGAGCTTCAAAAGTTCCTAGAGATATCTGATGTGTTCTCATTCTAATTTCCATGAATTTTTAGAGGTACTTTCTTATATAAAAATTCTTATCCCTATTATCATGTACTGAGCTTGTAATAAATGCTAACTTGATTTTTTCAAATTTTCATTACAAAACCTATGTTTTTCTTGTTTCTTGTACTCAAATTCTTTTCGTTTTAAAACCACTTCAAATGTGTTTTTAGAAAACACATAATAAGAGAAAGCATCACATACTGAGCTTCCAGATGTTTCTGCCAAAATTGATAAATACTTGTCAATCCATGTTCATATGCAATGGCACTTGTATGATGATTTATAATCCTTATTATAATGATATGTGTAGTAATGGAAATGCAGCCATTCGTAATTTTTAATGCATTTTTTTCTTTTCATCACAGATCTTTTTTGATGCCAGATACTTTTTTGATACTAGCTTATGGATTCCCTGGTGGATGGGAACCACACTGATGTGACAGAATTCATTTTACTGGGTTTAACAGACGACCCTACACTTCGGATCATCCTCTTCATGGGCATCCTATGTATCTATCTCGTGACCATATCTGGCAATCTCAGCACAATCATTCTGATCAGAACCTCCTCTCAGCTCCATCATCCTATGTACTTTTTCCTGAGTCAATTGGCATTGGCTGACATAGGCTCTTCAACCTCTGTCACACCCAATATGCTTGTGAACTTCCTGGTAGAGAGAAATACAATCTCCTATCTTGGATGTGCCGTACAACTTGGCTCAGTTGTTTTCTATGGCACAGTTGAGTGCTTTCTACTGGCTGCCATGGCCTATGATCGTTTTGTAGCAATATGCAACCCACTGCTTTATTCAACCAAAATGTCCACACAAGTCTGTGCTCTGTTATTCTCTGTGGCTTATATAGGTGGTTTTCTCAATGCTTCCTCCTATACAATTTCTTTCTTTTCTTTATTCTTCTGTGGACCAAACAGGGTCAATCATTTTTTCTGTGATTTCACTCCTTTAGTGAAACTTTCCTGTTCTGATGTAAGTATCTCTGCATTGGTCCCCTCATATTCTGCTGGATTCATCATTGTGGTCACAGTGTTTATCATAACCATCTCCTATATCTACATCCTCATCACCATCCTGAACATGCGCTCCACTGAGGGCCGCCACAAGGCCTTCTTTACCTGCACCTCCCACCTCACTGCGGTAACTCTGTTCTATGGAACCATTACATTCATTTATGTGATGCCCAAGTCCAGCTACTCAACTGACCAGAACAAGGTGGTGTCTGTGTTCTACATGGTAGTGATCCCCATGTTGAACCCCGTCATCTACAGTCTCAGGAATAATGAGATTAAGGGGGCTCTCAAGAGAGAGCTTAGTAGAAAAAGATTTTCTTCATGAGACCTCTTATTTCATAGAATTTTTTTCATTAACATTTCATTTGGTATTATTATTAACTGCCATTGAGTTGGTTCCTACCTATAGTGACCTTGCATAGGATTTTCTGAGGAGCAAATGATGAGCTTAAACTGCTGACCTTGTGGTTCAAACCAAGATTGCAGTCCAATGCATTAACCCACAGTGTCACACAGGACTACAATATACCATTAGTGTAATGTTATAAGAAATTTAGTTCTCATGGTCAAAATATCTACATATTATTAGCTGGTATGGGGCTTTGTGGTATATGTGGGGGTGGATTTTCAGATAGTAAACAAGAAACCAATACTTAACTCAAATGAATTGAAATGTATAATTAAGAAGCATAAATTGGTTTACATGAAAAAACTCTTAATCTACCTAAAATTCTTCTTAAATTTTATTCTATCTTAAAAACAATTTTATGTCATAAAACAAGTTTACTCTGCATATGAACTGTATGATTGTGTTCATTTTCAATAGCAAGTTACACTGAGATGAGCAAGACAAAAAGACTCTAGCTTGTCTTGATTGAGTACATTCTGAGGGAAATTTATAAACTGGTAAAAAATCTTTAAGATGATCTGCTTGTAGAAGTGTTATCTTTTGGGGATGGTCTCTGTGGTCTCATAAAATTGTCTTATGTTCCTGGGTTCTGAATGTAGCTTTGGATATAAGGGGTCTCCAGAGTCTAATAAGATGAGGCCTCTCTGACTAAACTGTGAATTGCTCAGTCAGCTCAGAAGATATGACTTCCTCTGAGGGAATGGGCAGGGTTCCCAAACTCATCAAGGAGTGAACAGAGCAAAAATATATGAGGATTTCCAGGAGATTTGAGCAAACTGGACATCATGGAGGCCTGAGGAACAAACTCATAGAGGGGTTTGTTTATGATCAGACCCACATCCTGCTCAGGAAACAAAGACCTAGAGCATTTGCCAGATATTGCCCCTCTGGAGAGGTTAAATTAACCTCTATAATGGGAGGCGTGCTGTGGTGCTGTGGGATAAGCATTCAACCGCAAGTTTGGTTTGAACTGAAAGACTGCTTCTTGGGAAACCCTATACAGGGTCAATTCGATGGCACATAATAACACCAACAACATGCTGATTAATACTTGCAAATAATGACACACAACAACTCCTGGATCAAGGAGGTTCAACACACAAGGAACATGAGTTCTAAAGGACATGCTCCACACCTGGCTCTTCCTCCATGGTAGTGAGATTCCCACACTCCGACCCTATTAACAACCATTCACAACTGAATCATCATCATCTTCCCCCACTTTCTCTTACCCAGACTCATCAGGAAAAAGTTGTTTGGTGGGAGTTTACAAAGACTTTGGCTAGAAGAGACATTTAAGAATTCACTATATTTACTTCTCTTTCCTGTCCCCACTTAATTTTCCAGACACAAATTCCATCTATGTTTTGGCCAACAGGATCATAGGGCAGGTTTTAGTTAGGCTTTTCTAGAGAAACAGAAGCAGTAAGAGATGTCTATCAGATCGATCTCTCTGTTGATTTCAAAAAGGTCATGGGAAACTTCTATTATCTATTAATTCCATTAATCTAGGAACCTTTCTAAATCCCCTAATTGATATAGATAGGTAGGTAGGTAGGTAGATAGATAGATGGATGGATGGATGGATGGATGGATGGATGGATAGATAGATAGATAGATAGATAGATAGATAGATAGATAGATAGATAGATAGATAGATAAGGTATTGGCTTACATGATTCCAGGACCCAGGAAGGCCAAACTGCTTAGGTTAGCAAAAGTTTTGACATTCCAGCAGTTTTAACTCTATTTTGAAACAGAATCTTTGTTCTTCAGGAAACCTCAGTGTTTGTATTTAAAGCCTTCAACTGCTTAGATGAGGACCACCTACATTTTGGATTAAGGTGAACTGATTTAAATTCCAATCACATTTAAATATCTTCATAGAACATCTAGACTAGTTTTGGACCAAATCACTGGCCACCACAGCCTAGCCTAGTTGATACATACAATGAACCATTGTTGTTGTTGTTGTTGTAAAGTGCCGTCGAGTCGGTTCACAATGAACCATTATAGGGCATTAATCATTTAAGTCACTCACTTAAAGAATTAAATGCAGTACTTAAAACTTCAAGTACTGTCTGGACCAGTGGAAATATATATGACAAAAATGTATGCATTCATGAAATATATCTTCTAGCACAGGAGACAGACAACAAAATTAGCAAGCAAATGATTGTTATGGATTGAATTGTGTACGCCTAAAATATCGATCGGAGTCCTGGTTTGGTCCTGCGGGTTACTGACTTTGGCTGCCAAGTCGGTTTGAACTGCAAGATCAGTGGTTAAAGTTCACCAACTGCTGCTCGAGAACGCTACACAGGGTCACTATGGATCAGACCTGACTGGACAGCACTTAGCAGCAAAATATCTATTGGAATCCTAATCCTTGTTCCAGTGGATATAATTCTATTTGGAATTACGATTCTCTTTATTATGTTAATGTATTAAACATTGTATTAAACACAATCCCTTCTGAGTTATAAAAGGAGCAGAGTCATGAGGACAAACTATCTGATGATAAAGATGGAGAGAGATACTGACTCTATAAAACCAGCAATTCCAAGGATGTCCATCAACTAGGCATCAAAATAGATAAATCAGAAATTCCCTCTAGAGCCACATTAGGATTTCTTGCCTCCTGAATGTAAGAAAATAAATTTCTGTTTTCAAGGCCACCCACTGTGGTATCTTCTGTTACAACAGTACTTGGTGGTTAGACAGACATCCAGTGAAGTGTTGAACAGCAGTAGTGAGTGTAGGTCTCCTTGCTATTTCCCCAATCTGAAGAGCTGAGGGTTTTTTTCATAAGCTCCTTTTACAGGTTACTTCTTTACCTTTCTTCCCCTTTCTTGATTTCTTTTAAATTATGTGAATATATTTAAGTTCAATTTAAATTTACCTACTATATTTAGTTACAATACAGGCTGTTATTCTCAAGATTGGCAGTTTGAAACTACCAGCTGTTCCATGGTAGAAAAATGAGGCTTTCTGCTCCTGTAATGATTTACAGCCTTGGAAAGCGTTTACAGTTTCGGTATAAGTCAGACCGACTCCATGCACATAACCACCACCACCACTATCATTTTAGGAGTCTTGATGTGGCACTATAGGATAAGCACTTGGCCACATGGTTGCTTTGAATCACAAGGTCAGTGGTTCAAACTCACCAGTTGTACCTCAGAAATCCTCTACAGGGTCGCAATGAGTCGGAACTGACTGGATGGTACTTAACAAAAACAACAAGAAGCATTTTAACTTTGCATTTTACATAAAATATAGAGACCTTTCAGATCTCTATTCTGATTTTTACTTTCATCAGTCTTTATGCTACAGTTGTTACATATGCTAATCTATGCAGCTCTCACAAGACAGTGTTATAATTTTTGCTTTACTCAGTTATATATACATTTAAAAGAATTATCAGTAGTACAATATATTTTACATTAGTCCAGATATTTATCATCTATCATTTTCTTCACTAACTACAAATATAGTTTTCTAAGTTGTTGTCCTAATGCTGAGCAACATATATTTTGCCTTACAGGTATGTTTTGTTTTGAGATCCGCTTCAGAGCAAAAAATTGGCCATTCAGATCATAAATGCTCAATAAAGAGATCACCCTGATCCCCTAGGCTATATTATTGTTATGGCCAAACTTGCGCCCTGTCAGAGGCCCCACCTATAGAAGATTACAGCTTCAGGGACTCACCCATGGCTATCACTGACTATGCAAAAAAAAAGGACTCTGATGAACTCTTACTAAGCTTTTCATCTCCTACCTAACTGTGGCAACAGCACCCTATCTTCTGCCTTGATTTGTGCTTGCTGCTGGATTTTAAGATTAATCACTTCTAATTTTACATTTACATACTGTAATGGTTAACATGTCAGCCTGAGGAGGCTGTATTTCTCAGTGTTTTTTCAGACACTGTGAATCATCCCCTTTTCTGAGCTGATCTTTGCAGCCAATTAGTTGAAAGAGGAGTTTCCTTGGGCTGTAACCTGTATTCATGATATGAAAGACTGTCTGGGCAAAGGTCACTCTCTCCTGCATTCTTTTCATCATCCTCTGTCTTCTAGTTCTTGGTATGTGAAAAACCAACTGCATGACCTGCAAATTTTGGGTTCACGTGAGCTAGAAGTCTCCAGCCTAACTCCAGCAAGTCTCTACAAATGTGTGACCCATTTCCTTGAAATAAATATGTCTATAAGCATTTATGTATATACTTCACTGGTTTTGCTCCTCTAGAGAACCCAACCTAAAATACATACCAATTTATCTGTATGTTAATAATTAATAACAAAGTATTTTAATTCACAACACAAAAAAATAAGGTCAAGTATGAAGTGGAAAGATCTGTCACATGCAGTTATATGTATGTTGTTGTTGTTGTTAAGTGCCATCGAGTTGATTCTGACCCATAGTGACTCTGAATAGGGTTTCAAGGAGCAGCTGGTGAGCTTGAACCAATCTTGCAGTTCAAATGACTTTGCAGTCTGCCACATTAGCCCACATATAATCTCCTTCTGTGTTGTTTAAAAAAAAGACATTTGCTGTGAATAAGTAATTGGTGTTCCAAAAGACTATTATGCTAAATCCAGCATCATTTCTATCACCAGAACCATATTTTCTAATCACTGATCCTTCTTCTTTGTCTCCAACCTTCACATTCTATCACCAGGAATTATCAATGCATCCTGATTGCATGTGTGGTCAATTTCAGACTGAAAAATTTGTAACATTTTTTAAAGTCCATTGTCATTGGCTCTAATGGTAGGTTGGTAAATTTGAATAATGGTGGTATTAACTGGTCTTCCATATGTTGTTGTTGTGATGTGCCGTGGAGTCAGTTCCCACTCATAGCGACCCTGTACAGGGTTTCCGAGGCTGTAAATCTTTATGGGAGCAGAAAGCCTCATCTTTCTCCCGAGGAACAGCTGGTAGTTTTGAACTGCTGACCTTGCGGTTTACAGCCCGATTCATAACCACTACGCAACCAGAGCTCCTTCGGTCATGAATATTATCTTATGGCAGACAGCATTGATATCAATATAGATCTTAATATGTTATTTTTGATGCTACATGATTCCTCTTGAATTTATCATTCCTGGCATAGTAAGTCATATGATTGTCAGATTCAAAATGGTCGATACCTATGAATTTTGTTCAGTGATGCCCAAGATATCTCTCTTTAACCTTTCCGTTTCATTTTTGACATCTTTCAATTTTCCTAGATTTATGCTTTGTACATTCCATGTTCTGATTATTAATGAATGTTTGCAGCTGTTTCTCCTCATTTTGAGTTGTGCCCCATCAGCAAATGAAGGTCCTGAAAGCTTTTCTCCAATCGCATCATCATGGTCCATTCTAGTTTGAAGAGGCAGCTCTTCCCCAGTCTTATTTTGAGTGCCTTCCAATCTGAGGAGATCATCTTCTAGTACTAAAAGCTTTTTTCAGTTTGATCTTATGTTTAAAAAATTAAAACAGGCAGTGGAATAACTGGGGATTTCGAATAAAGTGGATTTTCCTCTAGGGCAAAACCTACTGCAGAAGAGTTGCCTCATCAGAAAATAATCAAAACAACTATATTATGTGTTCATTTTATTTCTCTAAATTTTTCCCTATAGATTCTCTGGTATGTAGCCTTGTATGTGTAACCACTTTATGCTCTATCTCTAGCCCTGGGATAGATCAGAAGAGGCCTATGGGACTTGGCAAAAGTTTAAAAGCATATTGAAAATTGGCATTGAATACAAGGTAAAATATACACGAGGGAACCATCTATATTCTAAAATATATTTTAACAAGTTGATTTTCAGTTTCTTAATTTCTTGTTCAGAAGAGTAAAAATAAACTTCACTGAAAAACCACGATGGCATGTCAGAATAAAATCAATATTTTCTTGACATCACAATTATGGTTAGATACACAGAAAAGAATCTTCCAGGTATTGAATGTAAAGTAAGAAACTCAAAGTGATGTCAAGGGACAATGGTCCCTGGGCCTCAAAGCACTCACTGAAATCCACAAGGAACTGAGCTCTCACTACACAGTATGGAGAAGACAATGCTCTTATTGTCCATAAGAGCCTTCATAAGTTCAGACATAGGGAGGACTCCTTTCAAATGACTTTGAAAGTGTATTCTTAAATTACATGATAGAAATTACAGAAAACTTTGCATGAGTTGTGAGATTCAAGTTGTTCCTACAGCTTACTTTTTTTCTGATATTAAGAGACTGAAAGGTAATTTCCCCTTTGTGATAATTTTTTAAATGTATGTATTTACCCTGAATATTGTGCTGTAGCCATTATTAGCCAAGTTAGTGATGGGTGTTAATGGACAACTTAGAAGGTACTGAAGAAACTAAGAACATATCGTTGTGTTTTGTTTTACCTATTCCTGGTATACTTAGAACACAAACAGAAACAATAAGGGAGCTTAGAATTTGTAAACAGAAAATAAGACTGCAAACTTCAGACAAAAGCCAAGTGAAAGCAGAGTTTTGCTTGGATAAACCAAGCAGAGAAGTTGGCATAGTGTTCCAAGTAACTTGTTACAGCCAAGTATTGTTCAGCATCTGTTAAGGGAGAGTTGATTATAACCTGGTGCATGTTTTAGCATATGGGAAGGTGCATAGCAAGTACTGAACACCAACAATGTGCCAGGTTTGTATGTACAGTCATGACAATCAAACAAGGAGATCTTTTTATATTCTCACTTTACAGCTGGAGAAAATGATTATCAGGCAGATTAAATTATTTTTCCTATCCACACCTCTTCAACAGAGGCAGAACTTTAATTTAAACACGGTTCTCTAATGCAACTCATCCCTATCCAATTGTTAAAATTGTTGTTAAGTGCCTTTGAGTTGGTTTCAACTCATAGCAACCTTATATACGGTGTCTGAGGAACAGCTGGTGGATTTTACCTGGTGATCTTGTGATTCATAGTCTAGTGCTGTTCCCACAGCGTCACACCAGGAGTCCAATTATACAATAGGCTCCTGCATAATTCCAAGTATAATCTTAAATCGTATGAACCTTGCGGATGCAATCATTAAGCACCTGGCTGCTAAGGAGAAGATCAGCAGTTTGAACCCACTAGTTAATCCATAGAAGAAAGACTTGGTGGCCTGCTCCTTTCAGGATTCTAGATTAGGAAACCCTATTGCTTTTAAAGTGCTGTTGAGTCAGTTCTGAATTATAGCAACCTGGTGTAGGGGTTCTGAAGAGTGGTTGTTGGATTTGAACCGCTGACCTTGAGGTCTAGTGCTTATCTTACAGTGCTGCATCAGTACTCCAGGGAATCAAATCTGTCCTATATAGAGAGTTGCTTATTCTGTCATATAGGGTTAAAAAAAAGAAAAAATATAAATTCCTTCTACAATTTCCATAATTTCACCTATAACATAATTATAAATATATAGGCATCAACTTTCACTGTGACTGTAGAGCTATCACACTAAATCATAAAGAATTTGGATCTTTGTTAAGCTCTTCCCTCCCTTATTTTGCCTTTGGGCAGCTTGACTGCTTGATTCCATAATTAGGCAGTTGTGATTTATAAGAAAACCATTTATTCCCTTTATGGACCTGAAATAACTTCATGGAACTAACTAGTGTAATGCTTTATGTATATATGAAGGGTTACCAGATAGCTATTTAAAAACTCATTGAAATTGTGGCAATTCAGACTCACAGTGACCATATGCAGGGTGTCTGATACTGTAAATCTTGACAGGAGAAGACAGACTTATTTTTCTCCCATGGAGTGGCTGGTGAGTTTGAACTGTTGGCCTTGCTGTTAGTAGACCAGTAGTTATCCATGGCGCCACTGGAATCCTTATATACCTATTTATAACCAGCAAAATTACGGATATCACAAACCTCTAAAAATGAAAATTTGATCCAATTTCCTAATCATAATTCCATTCCTGTAACTCAATAGAACATGCTTCTTTATTTTCCAGATAGTTAGCCTAAAATCCAGAAGCAACCCCAAATCCCCAAACCTTGCTATCTCAAAGAATATAGGCATTCTTAATACAATAGCTCTCTGCTAGATCAGGGACTTGACAAACATCGAACAGATTTAAGGGATAAAACTCAGTTATGTCCCTTTCAGTCCATATCAGTAGACTATACCAAGCTGAAGGAGGGAGATGGGGCAGTGAGTGTATTACACACTGCTGGGCCAGCAAACTTCCTCAATTTCTGCTTCTCAGTATCTGCAAGGGTCACTGTGGTACTCCAAATAATGTCATATTGACATTCTCAGTCATATTCAAATGTGGGATTTATCGTGAATACAAATAAAACAGGAAGTAACAGAATCGCATTAGGAGTTTTTAAACCTACCAATGCCACATTTATCTCAATTTTTTTAGTTTTCTACTTTTGGAAAAGACTTGGATAATTCTTGTGAAAGCTCCCCAACAATTCCAATATGCCCCTTGGTAGAGGATCAGTATGTCAATCAAGTATGATTTGATGCCTCAGTAAATCAAGGTATGCTGTTGGTGTTTGGTGCCATAGACACATGGTGTTTCTATGTTCAACAGAACAAAACACTGCACCCCCTGCCCACACCATTCTTCAGTAGTTGCAGACACTGTGCCAATTCTTGTTGTTGAAGGCCTTTCTCTTTTTTGCT
>NW_006408658.1:221409-222109 GCF_000296735.1 Chrysochloris asiatica
GATTCCATAATTAGGCAGTTGTGATTTATAAGAAAACCATTTATTCCCTTTATGGACCTGAAATAACTTCATGGAACTAACTAGTGTAATGCTTTTTGTATATATGAAGGGTTACCAGATAGCTATTTCAAAACTCATTGAAATTGTGGCAATTCAGACTCACAGTGACCATATGCAGGGTGTCTGATACTTAAATCTTGACAGGAGAAGACAGACTCGTTTTTCTGCCATGGAGTGGCTGGTGAGTTTGAACTGTTGGCCTTGTTGCTAGCAGACCAGTAGTTATCCATGGCGCCACTGGAATCCTTATATAGCTATTTATAACCAGTAAAATTATGGATATCACAAACCTCTAAAAATGAAATTTTGATCCAATTTCCTAATCATAATTCCATTCCTGTAACTCAATAGAGCATGCTTCTTTATTTTCCAGATAGTTAGCCTAAAATCCAGAAGCAACCCCAAATCCCCAAACCTTGCTGTCACAAAGAAAATAGGCATTCTTAATGCAGTAGCTCTCTGCTAGGGCAGGGACTTGACAGACATCGAACAGATTTAAGGGATAGAACTCAGTTATGTCCCTTTCAGTCTATATCAGTAGACTCTACCAAGCTGAAGGAGGGAGATGGGGCAGTGAGTGTATTACACACTGCTGGGCCAGCAAACTTCCTCAATTTCTGCTTCTCAGTATCTGCAAGGG
>NW_006408658.1:223334-225137 GCF_000296735.1 Chrysochloris asiatica
AAGCAGAGAAGGGCAGGAAGAACATTGCAAGTCAGACAAACAATGTGTTCAAAGAAGAGCCTCAAGAATCGTGCCATGAGGACAGATTTGGGTTGGTTTACACATAGGGAAAGTTGGTGGCAGGAGGTATGTCTGGACAATAAGACCTTATTGCCATGCTAGTGCACTTGAAGATGGAGAGACAGATTTATCTAGTAATCAGGAAGGGTATCTCCAAACTCACTCTGCCTGGGTGTGAATAACAGCTCCTTTTCTTACCAACACTCTCACCTTGGCAAATGAAGTAACTCTCTAAGCCATAATTTTCTTATCTCAAACATGGGTAAAATCTTAGTATTTGTCTGAAAAGGTACCAAAGAGGACACGTGAGAGGTATTCTGGATACACTGGCTTATATTTTATTGCTTGAAAAAGTCATGCTCATTCACACTAAGGGTTTTACACTAGGTGTTACCTGTGTGTGGAATGCTTTTCCCCTTGGTCAATACATGGTTGTGTGTTTACTGGAATTTTAACTGCAGATGAGTGTCACTTCCACAGAAAGGACTTCCTTGACGACCCAATCCAGAGTAGCTAACCAGGCACTCACTCCTTTAAAAAAAATCATCAATATCACATTTTTCTCTACTTGAGACAGGAGAGATCCTGTGTGTTATGTTGTCGCCAAGTGCCATTGAGTAGATTCCGACACATAGCAACCCTATATAGAGTTTCCAGGGAGCAGCTGGTGAGCTTGAACTGCCAATCTTGTGGTTCAAACCAACCTTGCAGTCCAGTGCATTAACTCACAGCATCATGTTGTTGTTGTCAGGTGCCATCGAGTCAGAACCAACTCATAGCGACCCCATGCACAGCAGAACAAAACAAAGTCCGATCCTGGGCCAACCTCACTACCGCCGCCACACTTGACGCCATTTCCAGACTTACAACTGGCATTAAGTCAATATACATTTAATAATACTTTGTGGATAGCTGTTTACCCATTTTACACCTTTATTTAATCTTTTCTAATTAAAGCTTAAAATACCGACCTCATAGAAGTGTTGGCAAAATAAATGAGATCATCCTAACAAACATCCAGCATATTGTCTGGCACATTTCAAGTGTTGAGAAAATGTTGCTGACCTCAATTGTCTCCTCCTTCCTATCTTTTGGAATCCTGGTGTGGTGCTGTTGGATTAGCATTGGATTGTTAACCACAAGGTCATTGGTTCAAACTCACTAACCACTCCTTGGAATTCCTATACAGGGTCACTATGAGTCAGAACCTACTCGATGGCTCTTAACAACAGCAACATCTGGGTTCAGAAATTCAGTACGTAAAGAACACAGAAACTCATCAACTTAAGGTATATTTTTGTTCTGCTAGCTCTGTGGATCCAAAAGAACACTGTCTTGTGTTAATCTCATTGGCTTTTCCCTCACCACTGATTCCACATTCCTGTTTCCTCACTGTCTTCATTTCCTTTGCCTTATAAGAGTGCCTGAGCTGAATTCAAAATGAAACACCCATAAGTCCTTTTCCTGCTGTCCTCTAACACCCAGAGTGAATATTTAAGAAAGGGAGGAAATAGAAGTATGATTTGGAACTATAAACTTCAGAAGTTGAGTCAGTTTTTACCAGGGCTTTACTACAAAGCAGACCCTTTTTACTAGTATAGCAGTGAGAAAATATCCTGAAAGTTTGACTGAAAACACATTAATTCATCAGGATATTAGAGCAAGAATACGTCATCCTGGACTGAAATAGCCTTGCCATAGTCCTTTTGACCCCACGATAGACCTGGTTGGGAGACAGTTATT
>NW_006408658.1:230582-232009 GCF_000296735.1 Chrysochloris asiatica
TCTAAGCCATAATTTTCTTATCTCAAACATGGGTAAAATCTTAGTATTTGTCTGAAAAGGTACCAAAGAGGACACGTGAGAGGTATTCTGGATATATTGGCTTATATTTTATTGCTTGAAAAAGTCATGCTCATTCACACTAAGGGTTTTACACTAGGTGTTACCTGTGTGTGGAATGCTTTTCCCCTTGGTCAATACATGGTTGTGTGTTTACTGGAATTTTAACTGCAGATGAATGTCACTTCCACAGAAAGGACTTCCTTGACGACCCAATCCAGAGTAGCTAGCCAGACACTCACTCCTTTAAAAAAAAAAAATCATCAATATCACATTTTTCTCTACTTGAGACAGGAGAGATCCTGTGTGTTATGTTGTCGCCAAGTGCCATTGAGTAGATTCCAACACATAGCAACCCTATATAGAGTTTCCAGGGAGCAGCTGGTGAGCTTGAACTGCCAATCTTGTGGTTCAAACCAACCTTGCAATCCAGTGCATTAACTCACAGCATCATGTTGTTGTTGTTGTTGTCAGGTGTCATCGAGTCAGAACCAACTCATAGCGACCCCATGCACAGCAGAACAAAAAAAAGTCCGATCTTGGGCCAACCTCACTACCACCGCCACACTTGACGCCATTTCCAGACTTACAACTGGCATTAAGTCAATATACATTTAGTAATACTTTGTGGATAGCTGTTTACCCATTTGACACCTTTATTTAATCTTTTCTAATTAAAGCTTAAAATACCGACCTCATAGAATTGTTGGCAAAATAAATGAGATCATCCTACCAAACATCCAGCATATTGTCTGGCACATTTCAAGTGTTGAGAAAATGTTGCTGAACTTAATTGTCTCCTCCTTCCTATCTTTTGGAATCCTGGTGTGGTGCTGTTGGATAAGCATTGGATTGCTAACCACAAGGTCATTGGTTTAAACTCACTAACCACTCCTTGGAATTCCTATACAGGGTCACTATGAGTCAAAACCTACTCGATGGCTCTTAACAACAGCAACATCTGGGTTCAGAAATTCAGTACGTAAAGAACACAGAAACTCATCAACTAAAGGTATATTTTTGTTCTGCTAGCTCTGTGGATCCAAAAGAACACTGACTTGTGTTGATCTCCTTGGCTTTTCCCTCACCACTGAATCCACACTCCTGTTTCCTCACTGTCTTCATTTCCTTTGCCTTTAAGAGTGCCTGAGCTGACTCAAATTGTATGAAAAACCCATAAGTCCCTTTCCTGCTGTCCTCTAACACGCAGAGTGAATATTTAAGAAAGGGAGGAAATAGAAATATGATTTGGAACTATAAACTTCAGAAGTTGAGTCAGTTTTTACCAGGGCTTTACTACAAAGCAGCCCCTTTTTAGTAGTATAGCAGTGAGAAAATATCCTAAAATTTGACTGAAAACACATGAATTC
>NW_006408658.1:232109-233468 GCF_000296735.1 Chrysochloris asiatica
CAAGGTCATTGGTTCAAACTCACTAACCACTCCTTGGAATTCCTATACAGGGTCACTATGAGTCAGAACCTACTCGATGGCTCTTAACAACAGCAACATCTGGGTTCAGAAATTCAGTACGTAAAGAACACAGAAACTCATCAACTTAAGGTATATTTTTGTTCTGCTAGCTCTGTGGATCCAAAAGAACACTGTCTTGTGTTAATCTCATTGGCTTTTCCCTCACCACTGATTCCACATTCCTGTTTCCTCACTGTCTTCATTTCCTTTGCCTTATAAGAGTGCCTGAGCTGAATTCAAAATGAAACACCCATAAGTCCTTTTCCTGCTGTCCTCTAACACCCAGAGTGAATATTTAAGAAAGGGAGGAAATAGAAGTATGATTTGGAACTATAAACTTCAGAAGTTGAGTCAGTTTTTACCAGGGCTTTACTACAAAGCAGACCCTTTTTACTAGTATAGCAGTGAGAAAATATCCTGAAAGTTTGACTGAAAACACATTAATTCATCAGGATATTAGAGCAAGAATACGTCATCCTGGACTGAAATAGCCTTGCCATAGTCCTTTTGACCCCACGATAGACCTGGTTGGGAGACAGTTATTGGGTACTCAAGCCATAACTCTTTGTCTATCATGGCTAGAAAACCCTTATAAATGTTAATATGGGAAATTCAATGAACAGGTCTATTCATTGACAGAGCTGTCAGTCAACTCCCTCTGTATACTGAGGAACATCTCGGAACACAAAGTTACTTTCAAAGAAAGTTATCACTCAAAAATTTTCCTTATTTCTCCAGAATTTTGAGGAAAAGGGAAATTGTTTTAATAGATTTAACCAACATTGTTTAGGCCTTCTGCATCCTGGACAACCTTTAGATGAGACGTAAACATTAGTGGCATACGTCTGTAGTTGAAAACATCAGCACTTTTTAATATATATATACTTTTCCTCTTTCATGCAGATTCTGATTATAGAGGAAAGAAAGGGAGGCTGAGGTGAGTGGGCTTCAAGAACATACTTGTGCCCACTCTATGACATGCTTATAGATTTTCCTCATCACTCAGATGCATGACTTTGATGTCAGCTTAGTGCATTTTGTGTTCTTATTAAGAGTTGCCTATTTCTTATGTGGGATCCTTTAATTTTAGGCCAAGAGCAAAAGGAACTTTTTACCATCATTTCAGGGACTTGACCTCAAGTATATTTGAAATTGTGAAATAAATTTCTGAGCCCACCATGAGGATGGACAATCACACAATAGTCAACACATTCCTTCTATGGGGATTTTCCAGTTTCCCAGACCTACAGTGTCTCCTCTTTGTATTGATTTTCTTCTCTCATTTGACCATCACAGCTG
>NW_006408658.1:233821-234981 GCF_000296735.1 Chrysochloris asiatica
CCCTGGCTTGTGATTATACTTTTGTTCATGAAATGGTTATTTTTGTGCTTTGTGTCTTCGTGCTTGTGGGCAGTTTTATTTTGATTATGATTTCCTATGTCTTCATTGTGTCCGTAGTTGTAAAGATGCCCTCTGCAAAGGGGAGATATAAGACCTTCTCAACTTGCTCCTCCCACCTCACTGTGGTTTCCATCCACTATGGATTTGCTTGCTTTGTCTATTTGAGGCCTAAAAATGAGGACTCACTCAGTGAAGACATGCTGATGGCTGTGACATATACAATCTTGACACCTCTGCTTAACCCCATTGTTTACAGTATAAGAAACAAAGAAATGCAGGTTGCCCTAAGGAAAGTACTAGGCAGTGCAAATAGGTTTATCACTCAGAGTGTAAATGGAAGAACTCTGAACTTAAAAAAGAGGGAAAAAAGGACAGAATGGAAACGAGAATCACAGAGATGAAGTGGTATAACTGAGGTTACTTTGAGGGGATTGCAGTAATTGAAATGAAGCAAAGTATATGATTTATTGAATGTAAAACTGATGACCTCTGTAAACCTTCACTCAACTCATAATAAAAAGTTTTTTAAAAAGTACATATTTTTGATAAATATAAGTGATAAAGTAGAATACTTCCAATAAAAATCATGTTTGTAATTCACTGTCTAAAAGTGTGTTGTCGTTGTTAAGTGCCGTAGAGTAAGTTCCAAATCATAAGTGACCCTGCATAGAGTTTTCAAGGAGTGGCTGGGAAGAAGGTTGTTGTTGTTGTTGTCCGATGCCATGGAGTTGGTACCAACCCATAGCGACCTTATGTACAGCAGAATGAAACACTGCCCAATCCTGGGCCAACCTCACTACTGTTGCCATGCTTGAGTCCATCGATGCTGCCACTTGGCCAAACCATCTTATTGGGGGTCTTCCTCTTTTTCTCTGACCCTCCACTTTACCAAACATGATATCCTTCTCCAATGACTGGTCCCTCTTGACAATGTGTCCAAAGTATGAGAGACAAAGCTTGGCCATTTTGGCCTCCAAGAAACACTCTGGCTGCACTTCTTTCAACACAGATCTGTTGGTTCTTTTGGAAGCCCATGGCACTTTCAATATCCTCCTCCAACACCATAACTCAAAAGCATCAATTCTTCTATGGTCTTCCTC
>NW_006408658.1:239216-240458 GCF_000296735.1 Chrysochloris asiatica
TAACAACAACATCCGCTTAGTGGACTGGAGGAATCAGAAATAATGGTCCTGGTCACTCTTCAGGTTTTGAATGGAATTCATCCTCGTGGCTCAATTTCTAGTCAAGTAGATACATAGGGGGAGAACAACACTAATTAGGTATGCTCACCCTGGAAAGGCCAACCATTCAAGGTCAAAAGGCAGCATTTACCTAAGGATAAAGTTCAGAAGGGTTAGAAAAGAGGACGGAATGGAAATAAGAATTCCAGTCAGGAAGTGGGATAGATGATGCTTTATAGAGGAGAGGGCTATCACTGAAATAAAATAAAGTGTATGATCTGTTGAATGCAAAACTGATAACCTGCTCTGTAAATTTTCACTCAATTCACAATAAAAGCTTTTTAAAAGATTCACCAATTTGTGCAAAAAGTAGTTAAAGCATGTAATTGTCTGATATGCACTAGTATTACCACTTTCCTACTACAAACTGAATGTAAAGTGTCCAGCTGATATGAAGTGAGGGGTGATGCACAAGAATATCCAAACTGCAGATAGTATCCATTTGACTTCAATGGCTTGATGATCACAACTCAACTATAAGAAGATTAAATAACTTGGTAAAGGAAATAAGTGTAAATTGCTACATTTTGATGAACTTGACCTGTACTTATAGATGTAGTAGCTCAAAATACCAACTGAGAGGGAAGCCTTCACATCAAGGATCAAGCCTATCCCCTAATCACACAGGGTTGATAGGGATGGACAACTTAGACATTGGCTACCTAAAATGGTGGTGGTGGTTATGTGCTGTGGAGTCAGTTCTGACTCACAGTGACCCTGTACAGGATTTCCAAGGCTGTAAATCTTTACAGGAGCTGAAAGCCTCATCTTTCTCTCATGGAACAGCTGGTAGTTTCTACCTGCTGACCTTGCGGTTTGCAGCCCAATTCATAAACACTATGCTACCAGAGGTCCTAAAATGGGGAGCTCTAAAGGCACAAAGTGACTGGCTTACAAGTATTCAAGAGGGAGTTTAGTTTTAGAGAGTGTGGGGGAAGGTAGAGTACCCACTGAATAGTTTTCATCTTGTCTAGAAGGGTCTGGTGAAAGGTGGTGGGTATAAGATTCTTGATTCAATAGTGAGTAATTGTTATCATGATTATTTGCAATTATCACAACTGTAAAAGATAGAAGTTTTGTAACATAAAAGGGGGAGCAGTCATAAACAGAGGACATAGGACCATTAAGGGAGAAGAGCATGAG
>NW_006408658.1:240643-242506 GCF_000296735.1 Chrysochloris asiatica
AAAAAAAAAAACCCAGCAGGAATAGAAGCCAAAAAAAAGTCACTAGGTCAGATGGCAGGATTCTGGCTACAAAAGTCAATTAATCCAAATTTGACAAATAAGATAGCATGTGGATGACAACTCCCAGAAATGGATGGAAATATGGCAGACTGCTGGCACAAATCCAAAAAACTGGAGGTCAATTCACAAACCAGCTATATTACCTAGATACAACAAAAAGCAAGCAAGTTTTACTCTAGTGTCTAGAATATTCAACACTTTATATTTATATTTATATTTATATTTATATAAAGGAAAACTTCCTTTCAATTGACTGATTGCTCATAGCTGATTTCACTATGGAAGCAATTACATAATATTAGATATTATTGGGAATTACTCTATGTTAACTGACAAACCTCTAAGAATCTTGGTCCAGTCAAGTTGACGCAAAACCTTAACTACCACAACCTCCCTCTCAATTTTCTCTTTCCTATCTAGCATAGTGGATTACAAATTAGGGTGCTAACAGAAAGGTCAACAGTTTGAATCTACCAGTTACTCCATAAGAGAAAGATGAGGCTTTCTGCTCTTGTAAAGATTTACAGCCTCAGAATCCCTATGCAGGTTTACTATGAGTCAGAATTGACTTGAAATCACACAATTACCACTACTGTAGAAGGACCACTCTTAATAATTTATTAATTTTTAAATAGCAGAACTTTTATTTCTCTTATAAACCAAGAGGTTAAAAGGTAGATAATCTTTTATAATTAGGGGAAGAATATATTTTTCATCTTTTTTACTATAAATCAAAAAATTGTTTATATCAAAAATATAAATGTAAGTCTTCTTTGGAATATTGTCACTTCATTAGAAATATTTGCCAGGAAGGAGATAAGCATCAAATTTGTTTTATTAGAAGAAAAATTCAAAACCCAGCCAGAATTCTGGATCAATGACAGAATCCAAAATTACCACGCTATGTAATTAGTTATTATTATTATTATTATTGATTGGGAGGAACTGAGCTAGGGATTAAAGACCAAGAGATGGGAGTGTGGGAAAAGGAGGATTTGTCTGAACCTGTTGAAAATGTTTAAATTAATGACACCACCTAGAAATTAAGAACCTAAAGTGAGTTGTTAGAATAATGAGATGTAGTCGGGGTAAGTCCAGGCATGGCTTACTATTCAGATGCTGTTTTTTTGGAGATCCTTTACTTCTGCAATGCTTACAAATCTGATTCCTGTTCAAGTGATCCGAAGGCAGTAAAGAGACCCATGCCCTACCAGGATACACTTGCCACTAAGTGCAATGTTCAAGTCTACCTTTCTGTCCCAGTAACAGGAACACCAGGGGACAACATGCTTTGCTCATAAGCCTAGAGAATTTCACACCACCAACTCCAGGCCTATACAATTTATCTCTTTGGTGCTTGTCTCTATCCCCTCACATGAACTATTTAATTTTCTAGGACTAGTCCCCCCCACCCTTTTTTTTTTTAAACTTTTATTGTGCATTGAGTGATAGTTTACATGGGGATCATCAGTTTTGCACTCATCCTATGATATTTTGCATTATTGCAAATGATTACAATCCCCTCCATGCATCACCATTCAACAGTATTTGCTTCTATTCCCTGTGTTGTTTTTGTTTACTTGTTTTTGATGTATACAAAAACACTTAGGAATATATATTCATTTAGACAACCCAAGGGCACATTCTGCAAGCCTTCCTCCTGGCCACCAGTACACAATCTTTCTCTATCCATGCGTCTAGAGTTCTCAGCTGCTTTATTTCTTGATGTCATTGTCTTTGCCTCCATCTCTGGCATCCCTGCTTCTCTGAATAGGGTCCCACATTCCATTCATTCTCTTCTCC
>NW_006408658.1:243326-244787 GCF_000296735.1 Chrysochloris asiatica
TGTAAGCCAGCCACTTCTTGCCTGTACAGCTGCCCTCCACCCCTGATTTTAGGTAGCCAATGTCTAAGTTGCCTGTCCTTTCCAATCTTTTGTACAGAGGGGATATGTTTGATCCTTGACGTGAAGACTCCTTCCATCTAGGTTGGTATATAGAGGTACTGCATCCATAGGAATAGGTCAAGTTCATCAAACTGTAGCAACTTACACTTGTTTCCTTGGTCAAATCTATTTTTCTCTATTCGAGTTCTGATCATCAAGCCATTGAAGCTAGGTCAAATGAATACTATCTGCAAGTTTGGGCATTCTTGTGTGCCTCCCCTCATTTCATATCAGCTGGATGTTTCATTCCTGGCTCTAACCCTCTGTGGCTAGGTCCTTGTCCATGGGTTTAGGAGTCCTCAAATCTCACTGCACTTCAGACCAACCAGCCATTCCTCTTCTCTCTCTCATCTCCAAGTCGACAGAAGTCTATGGAACATGGTCGAACTAAGCTCACATCTACATTGCTGCCATTCCCCCTCTTCCACTCACAAATAGACCAATGTGGTCACCAGCAAATTTACATGCCTGCTCATGTGTTCACTTTGAGTTTCAGTCTTGGAAGGCGGGTTTGTCCTGAAGGGACTTGATTACTTGCCTTGATGTTTCCCCGGCAAACATTTTGTTTGTTCTTGTAGTATACAATCATACTGCCTTTTTTGTTTTGGATTTTTCCTGCGGTTATTTCTTTGAAGATGTATCTTGTATTGCTCTAGCTGTTTCAGGCTGATGTGCTTGTCCTTTCTAGAGGGAATGTGCCATCTCAGAAGGTTATGGGTGGAGCTCAGAATTCCACCTAAGGTCCTATACACTGCAAAGGCTCCACAAGAAAGCTATTTCACTAGACAAGATCTAGAACCCCTTTTAGGTACTCCAATCAGTTACAGGTTGAAACAGGCTTACAAGCTTTCTGTAATCATGTCTGCCAACAGTCCTTTCAAGTGTCTATTTTACAATAGTACGCAACGGAAACTAATATTCATGAGTCAGTCAAGCATCTTAACATTATTTCCCCTTTTCAGATTATGCCTCAATCCCTGTATCCCACGGCCCTGTTGTTCCAAGGTTGAGTATACATCACTATTTACCTCTGTCGCATTTAGCCCATACAACCCTGCCTCAGGGTTCCCTATCTTCCTTGTTTTTCCACCCCTCCTCTTCTTGTGTATTGCCATCCCTAACACCTGAACTATGATGTGTCTACCTACTACCCTGTGCTCTATCATCCTCTCTCTGCATCATCCACACCTGTCTCCTACAGTAACCAAAAAATATTTTTCCCCTTTTAGTATGAGTATCTTTTCTTAAGCTTTTATAATAATGGTCTTATGCAGTATTTGTCCTTTGGTAACTAATTTCACTCAGCAAAATGTCCCAGGGTTTATCTATGTTATGTAGTGGCTTGAAGCTTCCTTGTTAAGT
>NW_006408658.1:247162-247710 GCF_000296735.1 Chrysochloris asiatica
TAGAATAATTTGAGTAGAATTGGGGACAGATCTTCCCTGAATGTTTGGCAAAACTCACTGATAAAGTCAAGTGGACCTGAACTTTTTTTTGTTGGGAGTTTCTTGATGTCCTAGTCAATTTCTTCCTTTGTTATAGGTCTGTTTTATTGTATCCTTCCTTCTATCTTAGCAGTATTGAGAGAGTTGTCTTCCATCTCATTGGTTCTTGCTTTCAGATAGCTCTTCAATTCTACTCTGTTGCCTTTTCAGTGTATTGTCCATTTCTAATATCTTATTATTAGTCCTTTGGACCTCTTTTTCAGGTTTTGAATTGTTTCCAATGCTATTTGTAGTTTATTTGATTGATATGGTAGCACATTCCTGATGTCTTCCTTATTTTTTTCAAACCCTCTGTGGAGCATTTGGATGCACCTCAACATCATTCTTCTGAATTCCTTCTCAGGCAGTTCCAAAGTCTGCCCTCCTTCCAATGGGAAGTCTAGGTCTATCTACAGCTCCTTTGTCTCAGTTACTGTATCTTGTTTCTGGACATGTGCCAAAATCTTGAA
>NW_006408658.1:252235-253706 GCF_000296735.1 Chrysochloris asiatica
TCTCCTATCTCGGATGTGCCATACAACTCGGCTCAGTTGTTTTCTTTGGCACCGTTGAGTGCTTTCTACTGGCTGCCATGGCCTATGATCGTTTTGTAGCAATATGCAACCCACTGCTTTATTCAACCAAAATGTCCACACAAGTCTGTGTCCAGTTATTCTCTGTGGCTTATATAGGTGGTTTTGTCAATGCTTCCTCCTATACAATTGCCTTCTTTTCTTTATTCTTCTGTGGACCAAACAAGGTCAATCATTTTTTCTGTGATTTTGCTCCTTTAGTAGAAATTTCCTGTTCTGTTGTCAATCTGTCTGTAGTAGTCTCATCATTTTGTGCTGGTTCCATCATTGTGGTCACAGTGTTTATCATAACCATCTCCTATATCTACATCCTCATCACCATCCTGAACATGCGCTCCACTGAGGGCCGCCACAAGGCCTTCTTTACCTGCACCTCCCACCTCACTGCTGTCACTCTGTTCTATGGGACCGTTATGTTCATTTATGTGATGCCCAAGTCCAGCTACTCAACTGACCAGAACAAGGTGGTGTCTGTGTTCTACATGGTGGTAATCCCCATGTTGAACCCCATCATCTACAGTCTCAGGAATAATGAGATTAAAGGGGCTCTCAAGAGAGAGCTTAGTAGAAAAAGATTTTCTTCATGAGACCTCTTATTTCATAGAATTTTATTGTTATTAAGTGCCGTTGAGTTGGTTCCTACCTATAGTGACCCTGTATGGGATTTTCTGAGGAGCAAATGATGAACTTAAACTGCTGACCTTGTGGTTCAAACCAAGATTGCAGTCCAATGCATTAACCCACAGCTTCACACAGGACTACAATATAACATTAGTGTACTGTTATAAGAAATTTAGTTCTCATGGTCAAAATATCTGCATATTATTAGCTGGTATGGGGCTTTGTGGTAAATGTGGGGATGGATTTTCAGATAGTAAACAAGTAACCAATACTTAACTCAAATTAATTGAAATGTATAATTAAGAAGCACAAATTGGTTCACATGAAAAACTTAATCTACTGAAAATTCTTCTTACATTTGATTCATATCTTAAAAACAATTTTATGTCATTAAATAAGTTTACTTTGCCTACAAACTGTATGGTTGTGTTCATTTTCAATAGCAAGTTACACTGAGACGAGCAGATAAAAAAACTCTAGTTTGTCTTGCTTGAGTACATTCTGAGACAAAATTATAAAGTGGTAAAAAATCTTTAGATGATCTGCTTGTAGAAGTGTTTATTTGGGGGGGATGTTTTCTGTGTCTCATAAAATTGCCTTATGTTCCTGGTTTCTGAGTTTGGCTTTGGATATAAGGGGTTTCCAGAGTCTGAGAAGATGAGGCCTCCCTGACTAACCAGCAAATTGCTCAGTCAGATCTGAAGAGAGGACTTCCTCTGAGGGAATGGGCAGGGTTCCCAAACTCATCAAGGAATAAGCAGAGCAAAAGTAT
>NW_006408658.1:254546-260383 GCF_000296735.1 Chrysochloris asiatica
TAGATAGATAGATAGATAGATAGATAGATAGATAGATAGATAGATAGATAAGGTATTGGCTTACATGATTCCAGGAGCCAGGAAGACCAAACTGATTAGGTTAGCACAAGCTTTGACATTCCAGCATTTTAACTCTATTTTGAAACAGAATCTTTGTTCTTCAGGGAACCTCAGTGTTTGTATTTAAAGCCTTCAACTGCTTAGATGAGGACCACCTACCTTTTGGATTAAGGTGAACTGATTTAAATTCTAATCACATTTAAATATCTTCATAACTACATCTAGACTAGTTTTGGACCAAATCACTGGCCACCACAGCCTAGCCTAGTTGATACATACAATGAACCATTATAGGGAATGAATCATTTAAGTCATTCACTTAAAAAATTAAAATGCAGTACTTAAAACTTCAAGTACTTTCTGGACCAGTGGAAATATATATGACAAAAATGTATGCATTCATGGAATTTATCTTCTAGCACAGGAGACAGACAACAAAATTAGCAAGCAAGTGATTGTTATGGATTGAATTGTGTACGCCTAAAATATCGATCGGAGTCCTGGTTTGGTCCTGCGGGTTACTGACTTTGGCTGCGAAGTTGGTTTGAACTGCAAGATCAGTGGTTAAAGTTCACCAACTGCTGCTCGAGAACGCTACACAGGGTCACTATGGATCAGACCTGACTGGACAGCACTTAGCAGCAAAATATCTATTGGAATCCTAATCCTTGTTCCAGTGGATGTAATTCTGTTTGGAATTAGGATTCTCTTTATTATGTTAATGAGGTCAGACCAATGTATTAAACATAATCTCTTCGAGTTATAAAAGGAGCAGAGTCATGAAGACAGACTTCATCTCTCATATTTGGACATATCAGGAGGTACCAGTCTCTCGAGAAGGATATCATGTTTGGTAAAATGGAAGGGCAGAGAAAAAGAGGAAGATGGATTGGCGCAGTGGTGGCAGCGAAGGGCTCAGGCATAGCAACGATTGTGAGGTTGACCTAGGACTGGGCAGTATTCTGTTCTGTTGCATATGGGGCTGCTATGAGTTGGTACCAACTCCATGACACCGAACAACAGCAACAACAAA
The DNA here is from genome assembly GCF_000296735.1 of Chrysochloris asiatica. NCBI lineage: Eukaryota > Metazoa > Chordata > Mammalia > Afrosoricida > Chrysochloridae > Chrysochloris > Chrysochloris asiatica. The sequence continues at coordinate 255,640 of NW_006408658.1, forward strand.
CCTCTTTTAATTTCCTTCCAAATAAACTACCTGTGGCTGACCAAATCCTTGCCCCAGGCTCTATTCCATGTGCTCCTGCCCTCCCTTTCTAACACAAATTTCTGAATTTGAGCCAGACACAAAGGGCTATGGGGGAAGGATGGTACAGTGGTGACTTTAAATGGGAAGTTATTGAAATTTTGATTTTAGACTGGTCTTTCTTACTAAACAACTTAATAATGGGTGCTAATAATTGGAAATGGCTTAACAAGATAGGACATGCCCAGGATTTCATCTGGAGGTAGAAAAGAGCTAGCCACCGACTTTGACATGTCAACAGTGAGAAAAAACTAAATGATCTTTGCATGCAGCCTAAAGAGTTTTTCTTTCTTTAAAAAAAAAATTCTGGAAGTTTTATATTTTAGCTGCATAGTAACAGAATTTAGTATTTACTATACATATAACATTGTTGTTGTTATTGTTAAGTGCCGTGGAGTCGGTTCCGACTCATAGCGATCCTGCACAGGGTTTCCGAGGCTGTAAATCTTTACGGGAGCAGAACGCCTCAGCGTTCTCCCGCGGAACAGCTGGCAGTTTCGAACTGCTGACCTTGAGGTTCACAGCCCGATTCATAACCACTATGCTACCAGAGCTCCTTATATACATAGTGGTTACAAATTGGGCTGCTAATCTCATAGTCAGCAGTTCAAAACTATCAGCTGTTCTGTGGGAGAATGGTGAGGCTTTCTGCTCCCGTAAAGATTTACAGCCTTGGGAACCCTGTACAGGGTCGCTATGAGTTGGAACCGAATCCACGGCACATAACAACAACAACAACATACATATAACTGAAATCCTGGTGTGGTGCTGTGGGCTAATGTGGCAGATTGCAAAGTCATTTGAACTGCAAGATCGGTGGTTCAAACTCCCCAGCTGCTTCTTGGAAACCCTAAACAGAGTCGCTATGGCTCAGAATCAACTCGATGGCACTTAACAACAATAACATACATATAACTGCATGTAACAGATCTTTCCACTTCAGCACAAATCTGTTTGTTCTTTTGGCAGTCTATGCTACTTTCACTGCAGGCTTTACCTGACTGCAAATCTGGGCTGTACTTGCATTTGGGATGAACAGACTACTAGTGGCTTTCCAGAAGGTCTTAGGCTTCAGAGAAGGACTTGTTGTTGTTGTTGTTAAGTGCCGTCGAGTCGGTTTTGACCCATAGCGACCCTGTACAGGGTTTCCGAGGGTGTAAATCTTTACGGGAGTAGAAAGCCTGATCTTTCTCCCACGGAGCAGCTGGTAGTTTCGAACCGCTGACCTTAAGGTTCACAGCCCGATTCGTAACCACTACGCTACCAGAGCTCCTTAGAGAGGACTATTGAGGTAGAAAACTGACATGACGGTGAGTGTGAACCATTTCCATCATTCATACACCTAAAATCAATATTGGGGTGTAAAAATATTATGTAGCTAACACAAATTTCTTCCTGTCACCACCTCATCTGAACACTGGTGGCACTGTAGGAAAATCCCTGGACCATTGACCAAAAGGTTGGTGGTTTGGGCAAGAAGGAAGAGGCTTTCTGCTCCTGTAAAGATTTATAGCTTCAAAAACCCTATACAGGTTTGTTATGAGTCAAAACCAACTGACAGTATTTAACAACAACATTTTATTTAATGGTGAAAGATGAGAAAACTCCACTCTAACAATTCACTCGGTAAGTCTGCTATTGAAGTCATTTTTACCATTCCCTGATTCACCTTTGGAGTCCTGGCATGGTGCTATAAAATAAGTACTGGACTCCTAACTGCAAGGCTGCCCCTTCAAAGCCACCAGCCACTCCTTGGAAACCCTATTCAGCATCCATATGTGTCAAAACTGACTCTAAGACACTAAACAATAACAATTAGCGAAATACTCCCAAGGGAAAGTGGTAAGAGATTGTATAGGAAGCAAAACAAGGAAAGGGAGCAAAGGAAACAAGGGTGCAATCTCTAGAAAAGTCCTTGTTCTTCAGTAACTAATATATATATATATATATATGATAATAATAGTATAAAGATATATTTAATTTCATATTTTGGGGACAGCATACAGAATAAGTAAAACCTACCTCTGGTGGAGTGCAGGTGTGGCGCTATGGAATAATGCACTGGACCCCAAGGTTGGTTTGAACCTCAGGTTGGCAGTTCAAATTCACCAGCCACTCCTCAGAAACCCTATAAAGGGTCGCTATGGGTCAGAATACACTCAATGGCACTTAACAACAACAGTTCTGTTGTGGCACTGTAGTATAAGCACTGGACTGCTAACTACAAGGTTGCTAATTCAAACCCATCAGCCGTTCTTCAGAAACCCTATAAAGGGTCACTATGAGTTGGAACCAACTCTGTGGCACTTAACAACAACAAAACCAGTATAAATTAGAGAACGCAATGTCAAGGAACAGATAACTGATGAAAAGTGTCATTCTGTGGGAAAAGAGTTCTAGGGAAGAATACATATTTTTGTTAGGGACCCTTGTGTCAGTTCCAACTCACAGCAACCCTGAATAGGCTGGTGAATTTGAACCACTGGCCTGTCAATGAGTAGTCCCATGCTTATCATACAACACCACACCAAGACTCAGCATATGTATTCCGACATCCCTTTGCTCATCTCATAAAAAAAAGTTATAATATATTATTTATAATTAAATATGAAATGTATATTACATATATTTTTAAGGTTTTATAAAATAGAAAACCAAAACATAATTACATTGTAAGAATGCATAGAGGAGGAAAGATGTGTGTGTGTGAGTGTTACTGTGACTGTTGAGGTTATGCAGAGTATCAAGAAATGAACATATAATACTGTCTATAAGAGACACAACTTACTTATGAAGACAAAAATAGATTAAAAATAAAATGATAGAAAAAATGTATCAAGTTAATGGAAATAAAAAATGAGCAGGAGTGGCAATATTAATTTCTGATAAAAAAAAAGACTTTAAAGCAAAAACAAGCATAAGAGACAAAGGAGGACAATATCTGATGATTAAAGAGTCAATTCAACAAGAGGACATAACCATAATAAATATCTATGATCCCAATGAAAGTGCCTCAAAATACATGAAGAAAACAATAATAGAATTAAAGAGACAACTTTACAATAATGGTTGTTGGTATTCTTAAGTGCCATCAAGTTAATTCTGACTTATAGAAACCTTCTATAGGGTTTCTAAGAAGCAGCTGGTGGATTTGAACTGCTAACCTTGTGGTTCACAGTCCAGTGCTGATCCTAAGGCACCACATCAGGAGTTCACTCTAACAGTAGGAGATTTTAATACACCACTTTAGATAAAGGACACAAAAATGGAAGAGGAAATTAACAAAGACACAGAAGAACTAAATAACACAATCAACCAATTTGACCTCATAGATTTAAACAGAACATTCAACCCAACAACAGCCGATTCACATTCTTTTTCCAGTGCACATGGGACATTTTCCAGAATAGACCATATGTTAAGGTACAAAGTAAGCGTCAATAAATTTTGAAACATCAAAATACTACAAAGCATCTTTTCAGATCACAATGCTATCAAATTAGAAATCACAATTGGAAGATTAAGGACACAAAAGCAAATATATGGAAATTAAATAAACACCCTTCTTAAAAGCTGCTAGGTAATAGAACAAATTAAAAACAAAATTTAAAAATTCCTTGAATAAAGTGAGAACGAAAAAACAACATACCAAAACCTTTGGTGGTGGGTGGTTATGTGCTGTGGAGTCGGTTCCAACTCATAGCGACCTTGTACAGGGTTTCTGAGGCTGTAAATCTTTACAGGAGCAGAAAGCCAAAACCTTCAGGACACAGCAAAAGCACAGCTTTGAGGGCAATTATTAGCAATAAATGCATATACCTAAAAACAAAAAAGAAAGAACCAAAATCAACACCTTAACACAACTTCTCCAACAATTAGAAAAAGAGCAGCAAAATAAGCCTACTGCCACCAAAAGAATATATATAATAAAATTTAGAGGAGAAATAAATAAATTAGAAAAAGGAAACCAATAGAAAGATTCAGCAATACATGACAGCTGGTTCTTTGAAAGGATTAACACAATTGAAAAACCATTGGCAAATCTAACAAAGAAAAGGAAGGAGAAGACAAATAACATACAAAAGAAACAATATGGCTGACATCACAACAGAACCAATGGAAATACAAAGGATAATAGCAGAATACTAAGAAGAGTTGTGCTCCAAGAAATTTGAAAATCTAGAAAAAAAAAAACATTTTTTAGAAAAAATTACCTACCTAAAAGAACACAGAGTGAAATAAAAAACTTGAAGAGATCTATGAAAAAAAAAAGAAGAAATTGATCAAGTAATAAAAATTCCCAACAAAAAAGTATGGTCCCGATGGCTTTACTGGTAAGTTCTACCAAACATTCAGAGATGAGCTGGCACCAATTTTATTCAAACTACTCCAAAACATAGTAAAGAATAGAAAAATCCCAAATGCATTTTATGAAGCAAGCATAACCCTTTTACCAAAACTAGGCAAAGACACCACTAAAAAAGTAAATTAGGGGAACAAACAAGATGGTGGATCGGGTGGACATATAGCAGAGAGCTCCACCAACAACAACACAGAATACCCGAACAAGCAGGTTCAGGGGATGGTCCCAGAACTCTGAACCACATATAAAGGAATACTTAGAAGGTTGGAAGGCTCACAGCTGGGGGAATTTGTGGCAGAAGCA
>NW_006408658.1:263383-305438 GCF_000296735.1 Chrysochloris asiatica
GAAACAGGTTATATGAATTGTTGAATGTGAAACTGATGATGTGCCCTGTAAACTTTCACTCAATCCACAATAAAAACCTTAAATTAAAAAAAAAAGTAAATTATAGGGCAAAATCCCTCATGAACATAGATGCAAAACTGCTGAACAAAAATCCTAGCCAACAGAATTCAACAGCAAATCAAAAAAATAATAGATTATGATTAAGTGGAATTCATACAAGAGATGTAAGGATGGTTCAATATTAGAAAAACAATAAATGTAATCTACCATATAAATAAAACAAAGGAAAAGAGCCATATGATCATGAGGATTGATGCAAAAAGACATTGACAAAATCCAATATCCATTCCTGATAAAAATTACTCAACAAAGTAACAATTGAAGGGAAATTCCTCAACATAATAATATACATACAAATCTAACAGCCAACATTACTCTCAGTTGAGTGAAACTGAAAGCATTTCCTTTGTGAACAGGAACCAGAGACAAGGATGCCCTTTATCACCACTCCTATTCATTATTATGGTGGAAGTCTTAGATAGAGCTATATTGCAGGAAAGAGAAATTAAAGGCATACAAATTGGCATACAAGAAGTAAAACTTTTTCTGTTTGCATAGTATATGATCCTATACATAAAAAATACCAAAGACTCTGCAAGAAAATTATTGAAACTCATTGAAAGATTCAGCAAAGTAGCAGGGTACAAGATCAACATATAAAAATCAGTAGTATTCCACTATACTAATAAAGACAGTTCTGAAAATGAAATGAGCAAAACAATACCATTTACAACAGCTACTGTCTTACCATAGACAGTTTTGTTTCTAGAGAAGCAAAACAGTTAAATACACACACACAAACACAAACACACATATGAGGGCAAGTCAAAAATCATCTGCATTCCAGTTAAATAAAAACACCCACCTACATTCACAGCTGAAACCAAACTGTAGAGTATGGAATGGAAACATCCTCAATCACCAACCAAGAAAAAGTTCAAAAGTCAACCATCAGCTGGAAAATTGATTATTACAGTTTTCTAGGATTTTCAAGGGCCAGTATTGGAACACTGTCAGGAAAAATGTTCAACAATCAACAGTAGTCATTACAGTGAGATACTTACTGAAGCCTAAACTTTGGATTAAGCAGAAAGGACTGCTACCCAAGGGACATTGTGATCTTGCATGACAATGAACGTTCACACACCTCTGCCCACACTGCTGAACAAAACTTCATTTTGAGGTGTTAAATCATGTACCCTCTAGTCCTGAACTTGCTCCACTGGATTTTCACCTGTTTGGTTCCCTGAAAGCAGCCCTTTGAGGACACAAAGATTCATCTCTGATGAAGACATGAAGAGAGCATCTGTGGCCCATGGTTCAGCCTAAAACATTTTTAAGTAAGGATATATGAAAGCTTGTTGAAAGATGGACAGACTCTTCCTTGTGTGTAGTCCTGGTGTGGCACTGTAGGATAAGCACTGGACCACAAAGCCTGTTTGAACCACAAAGGTGACAGTTCAAACTCCAGTTGCTCCTTAGAAATGCCATACAAGGTTGCTATTAATCAGAACTGACTTAGCAGCACTTCACAATAACAACAAATGAACAACAAAAGCTGACTGAGAAATTCCACACTGTTCTCGCTGTGCCAATGTGTTCTGACCTAGACCTTCCTTTCCTTTCTTTTCTTTTTTTCCCTCTTCTCCCTTCAACTCTGATACTCCGAATAAGATTCAACTCAGGGCTAATCAGTTTCAGGTTGTGCACACGTGCAAGAATTCCCTCTGGTCACCCACGTGGAGATGTTCAGACCGGGCAGAAAAAACATGACAAGGGAAAGCAAAACAAGATTTTAAAAAGACACTTGCACTTCTGTTTCTCCAGATCTCTGGGTGTTTCTGCACTGGGAGCGATTCAGTTCCTGTCTCTGCCCACTATCTTCCACAAAGGCTGTGCCCACTGACCTTCCCAATTCAGAAGTCACCTTCTTTCTTGTTCCTTTTCCAAATCTTTCTACCGGTATGCACTCGAATCACTGACTTAACACTTTATCTGAAATTCTGTCCTTCCAATCTGCTTCACCTGGTTTTCTATGCGATCGCTGATGGGAGTCTGCATGGCTCCTCTGCATAGTCTGCTATCAAGCTCCCTCTGTTAGCTTTATTACCTCCTCATTTTTTTCCATTAACTTCTACAACTCTTCGCTGGAGAGCTAGTCACTTCTGACATCCATTTTGGTCTTTTCCTTCTTTCTTGTCTTATTGACCTTTGGCTTTCTTCCTGCATGAAGTTCTTCATGGCATCCCACAATTCTTCTGGTCTTTGATCACTAATGCCTACCTAATTCATCAAATGTGTTCTTGAGATGCTCTCTAAATTTAAGTGGGATATGTTCACACTCATATTTTGGCTCTCATGGACTTGTTTTAATTTTTTTCAGTTTCAGCATGTGAGCAATTGATGGTCTGTTCCACATTCTTCCCCTGGCCTTGCTTTGACTGATGATATGGAGTTTTTTCACCTTCTCCTCCCATAGAGGTAGTCAACGTGATTGCTGTTTATGCCACCTGGTTAGGTCCATGTGTATTGTTATCTTTTATGTTGTTTATAAAAGGTATTTTCATCAATATTGCAAAGTTCAATCATGCGATCTCTAGCACCATTTCTATAACCAAGGCCGTATGTTACAATTACTGATCCTCTTTGTTTCCATCCTTTGCATTCCAATCAACAGTGATTATCAATACATTTAGATCACACATTTGATCAATTTCTGAAGAAGTCGGTTTAATTCTTCAATTTCATTTAGAGGTTGGTGCATAAATGTGAAAAGCAATGATATTAACTAGTCTTCCTTGTAGGCTTAATGGCTGTTATCCTATCACAGACAACATTATACTTCAAGATAGATCTTGCAATTTTATTTTTGATGATGAATATGATGCCATTTCTCTTCAATTTGTCATTCCTGGCAAAGTAAACCATATGACTGTCAGATTCAAAATGGCTATTACCAGTCCTTTTTAGCTCATTAATGCCTAGGATATCAATCTTTGCTTATTGCATTTCATTTTTGACAACTTCCAATTTTCCTAGATTCATACTTCTGACATTCCATGTTCTGATTACTAGTGCATGCTTACAACTGTTTCTCCTCATTTTGATTTGCTACCCATCAGTAAATGATGGTCCCAAAAGCTTTACTCCGTTCACGTCATCATGGTAAACTCTACTTTGAGGAGGCAGCTGCCCCAGCCTTCTTTTGAGTGCCTTCCAACCCATGGACTCATCTTCCAGCAATACATCTGACAGTATTCTGGAGATATTCATAATGTTGTTGTTGTTAAATGCCCTGTACAGTGTTTCCAAGGAACAGCTGTTGGGTTTAAACAGCTGACCTTGTGCTGGTCCTAAAGCACCACACCAGATGGAAACCAAAACAACAAGTTGATATCCTCTCACATCAGCATTATTAGCAAAGTTTAAAAAAAAAAAAAAAAGAAGAAGAAAGAAACTATAAATGTTGGCAAGGGTGTGCAAAGATTGGGATCCTCCTACATTGCTGGTGTGACTAAAATGGTTCATCCACTGTAGAAAATGGTATGGTGCTTACTTTTGTTGTTGTTAAGTGCCGTCGAGTCGGTTCCGACCCATAGCGACCCTGTACAGGGTTTCCGAGGGTGTAAATCCTTACGGGAGTAGAAAGCCTCATCTTTCTCCCGCGGAGCGGCTGGTAGTTTCGAACCGCTGACCTTAAGGTTCGCAGCCCGGTTCGTAACCACTACGCTACCAGAGCTTCCTTAGAAAGTTGGAAATAGAAATACCCAGCAATCCCTCTACTTGGTATCCACAAGAAATAACCAGGGCACAAGTAGATATATGCACACCAATGTTCACTGCAACACTATTTGCAATAGCAAAAAGATGGATAGTTTAAATGTCCATCAGTGGAAAAATGGATAAACAAATTTTTATACATACGCACAATGGAATACTATGCAATGTTGAATACGGATGGATTTGCAATATCTCTCATAATGTGGGTGAAGTTGGATGGCATTATGCTGAGTGAAATTAGTCAATCACATAAGGACAAATATTGTCTGAGTCCACTATTGTAAAAATTCAAGAAAAGATTTTCATACTAAAAGAAACATTCATGGTTGGTTATCAGGGGTGCGAGGACACAGAAAGTAATTCACTGGCTATACGGTCAACACATGTTAACTCAGGTGATGAAGAGGGCAGTACAAAAGAAGCGGGGAGGAAAATATATAAGAAAAGTGAGGTTGGCAGAAGAATGATGAAGACAGGTGAAGATACAAGGAGGTATGCAAAGGCTACAGGGTGTAGAGGTAAATAGTGATACATACTCCATCTTGGAACAACAATGTTCTGTGGGTAGATATATTAACAGAGGCACAGGCTGAATGGTTATGGGAGGAAGAGTAGGATCACTTATGTATGTATGTATGTATTCCCCAAATATATCAGTTTGAAAGAGAATGTTGGTACATAGATATTTACATATACTATAAACAGAACTATGAATGTGGTGGAGCATACAGTGGGAAAAATGATGAAAACTTTTTAGATATTATCAAACATCTTAAAACAATGAGTTTCTGGGTCTAGGTGCTCAGGACTATAGTCTCAGGGGACACCATGGTCAATTGACATACGCAGTCCACAAAGACAATATTCTACATCCTACTTTGGTGAGTAGCTTCTGGGATCTTAAAAGCTCATGAGCAGCCATCTAAAGTGCAGCTATTTGTCTATCATGCGCAGAAGAAAGAAGACTGATGAGAATTGAAGAGGCCTGGAATCAATTAGTCCAACAGACTAACAGAACATGTGAACATCCGTGTCCACACAACAAGACCAGAAGAACTAGTTAGTGCCGGCTACCACTACCAACTTCTCTGAAAGGGATCACATTAGACCGGCCTAGATAGCATGGCAGAATATGTGCAACTTAACTCAAACATAGTAGAAAAAAAACAAAAAACAAGCCCATGCTTACTGGTCAGAAAGATGCCAGAGGAGCCTGAGATTATGGCCCTCAATCATAGTCTGAAAAGGAACTCATCCTTGTTGTACTACTTTCAGCCAACCAGTAGATAGATAGGTCTATTGGGGAGATAACAACACTAATAAGGTATACTAACTATGAATGATGGAATGGACAAGCATTCAAAATCAAAAGGACAACATTTACCTAAGGACAAAGTTGAGAAGGAATGGGAAGATGAGTAGAATGGAAATAAGAACCACAGGGAAGATGCAGTATGACTACTGTTACATGGAGGGGATTGCAATCAATGAGATGAAACAAATTGTATGATTTGTTGAATGCAAAACTGATGATCTTATCTGTAAACCTTCACTCAATTAAAAAGAAATGTTTTTTTAAAAATAAATGAATGTATAAAAAGTAAAAATCAATAAAGATCGGCATACACTATAGAAATACAATTTTTAAATTCCAAATTATTTAATTCACCCTTGGTTAAAATTAAAGTTACAACCAAAGGACTTACAGTATAATATCTGAAAACTTGAAAGATTAAGAAACTGAATTAAGTATCAGAAGAATATACTGTGACACTGAACTGAGTTAACCTTTACATCTCTTTATGGAGATAGGAATAAAATGTTGCAATGTATTTATAGCCCTTTGCCATCAAGTCAATTTGGACTCATCATGACTATACATGACAGAGTTGAATTTCCTCATAGGGTTTCCAAGGTGATAATTTTTACAGAAGCAGACTGCCACATCATTCGTCCATAGAGCAGCTGGTGAGTTTGAATTTCTGAATTTTTGGTTAACAGCTGAGCAATTAACACTGTGCCACTAGGAGTCCCTCTTTTTAATATGCTTATATGACACTTATTTACAGAAATTTTTAACAGGGGGACTGGATTTTTGTTTATTCTTTACCTGGCTGGACTAAAATTGAGTAGCTTATTTGTTACACCTCACCTAGGAGATTTCACTTGGGTCTAATTGCTTATCGTCATATAGCTTTCAGACAGATAGCTTAGCATTGTATTGCTATTACTGTTGTTGTTAAGTGCCCTCAAGTCAGTTCCGACTCATAGTGACCCTGTAGAGGATTTCTGAAGAGCAACTGGTGGGTTTGAACAGCGAAGCTTGTGGTTCACAGCCAGTACTGATCCACAGCACCACACCAGAATAGTTGTAGAAAATTACTCATGTTATGCTATCTATGTAGTAAAAGACTCAGTAAAAATTTATTCACCTTTTTGATATTTAGACCATTTAGTATTACTGTTCTGACCTTGTTATAATAAATTTAACAAACTGAAACTGTACAAATCCTTTCAAGGGTGGAAAAACCCTGATTTTCTCTTTATATCAATTATGTTCAAATAAATAATAGGGGATATCACAGAAACATAAGACAAACTTCTATATTTTTTTATGAAAGTATATTATTTAGGTATCATTATGGATTTAATTGAGTCCCCCTAAAACATGTGTTGGAACCTAATCCCTATACATGTGGCAATAATAATCTAAGGTAATGTAATCAATTGCCATAATGCAATATATTATAATCAGTCCATCAACTGAGGTCCTACCAGTGTACAGTAGAGCCAGAACCTAATCAGTGGTATAAAAAGCAATAAAGACACAGAGACAGGCATACACACTAGGAGTGAAGAATGCCATGTGAAGACTGTCTACAAGCCAAGGAACCAAAGAATGCCCAAGACAGCCTACAAGGAAGGAATTAACATAGCTATCAACATTCTGATTTGGATTTTCAATCTCCAGAACTAAGAAAAAGCAAATTTCTCTTATTTCAAACCACTCACTTGTAATATTTCTGTTACAGTATCACTATATAACTAACATAGAGATACTAAAGTATCAGAAACAAGACAGTTTAGCACGAAAGTGGATATCTGCAGGGTGTGAAACTGCTATTTGTAATGGTGGGCTAGACCATCATATTCTTTATGAGTCATTTTAAATAAATGCATCTATTATTTGATAGCACTGAAAATGAATAAAATGAAATTATATGAGTAAATAATTTTTGTGGCTGTTTTGTGGATGAGCAACTGTGCAGGTCCATAAGGACAGCTATTGCAGTGGTGAGAAGGAGGTAAATTAACATATCTGAGAGAAATTAGGAAGTAAGTTAAGCAGAAGTTGATCACTAACTAATATATGACAGAAAATTAGGGTCCCATGGATTCATCTGATGCTCATGTTCCATATTGTAAGCCTAGTCATTTTTAGGGCATTTGGCAAGGGGTTTATGTTAAAGAGAGAGAAATGTAAATGGGGGATCACTGCTGCTGAGTGGTCATCACAGAGATATGCGAGTCTTAAAGGGTGACGGGAAGGCAAAAATAATTAAGAGTACATATTCTACATACAGTCTGACCTGAGTTTGTAATTAGATCTAATTTTAATAGTTGAGTACCTTTGGACCAGTAGATTAAACTCAGAATTTTCAAATATTTTATTTATAAAGTGAGGATAATAATAGTAATACTTACAACACCAAATTATTGTGAGGATTTAATGAGATGAGAAATGTATAATATTAAGCACAATTCTTGGCAAAGTGTAAGCTCTGAATGCAAACTGGTTATTATCTATCATTAATGGGAAATTCCACTTCCACTAAGAGGGCCATCAGAAGAAATGAGGCAGGACTTTATCAATTTAGGCAGCCCTAGTAGCTCTGTTAAGAGGGAAGTTGTCAAGGATTTCATTCTTCTTGGATGAACTACCAACACTCATAGAAGCAGCAGTCAAGAAATCAAACAACGTATTGCATTAGGCAAATCCGCTGCACAAAACCTGTTTTAAAATGTTGAAAAGAGCAAAGATGTCAGCTTGAGGACTAAGATGCCCCTGACCCAAGCCATGGTATTTTCAATAACCACATAAGCAAAAGCTGGACAGTGAATAAGGAAGACCATAGAAGAATTGATGCTTTTGAGTTATGGTGTTGGAGGAGACTATCGAAAGTGTCATGAGCTGCCAAAAGAACCAACAGATCTGTTTTGGAAGAAATGCAGCCAGTGTGCTCCTTGGAGGCCAAGATAGCCAAACTTCGTCTCTCATACTTTGGACATATTGTCAGGTGGGACCAGTCACTGGAGAAGGATATCATGTTTGGTAAGGAGGAGGGTCAGAGAAAAAGAGGAAGACCCCCAACAAGATGGATTGGCCAAGTGGCAGCATCAATGGACTCAAGCATGGCTGGCCCAAGATCAAGCAGTGTTTCATTCTGCTGTGCATAGGGTCGCTCTGAGTCAGTACCAACTCAATGGCACCTAACAACAACAACAAGTAGCTCTGTTGAATAAGTATGGTGAAAGAATACAACCTTGTCACACACCTGTAAAAAAAAAAAAAAAAAAATCTATAAAACCCAACATAAAAGGACTGAACTATCTCGAGAATTATGCTGTGCACATGCAGATACCTAACATGTGAAAAGGGAAGCCTGAAGCCTATCTTCTGATCAAATCCACCAGGAGATACCCAGTACACTTAACAACATAACAACAAACATCCATTTAAGCATTAAAAAAAACCACATAACTACTGGAAATGATAAATAAAAGATCACAAACACAACAGATGATCTCAAAACAATTCCAAAAACAGAAAAGAGCAACTGAGATAAATGCACTGGAGACAGACAATGGCTTCCCAGAAAAGGAAGAGCAGGTTTTGGATTTGCCTGAGAAAGAATTCAGAAGAATGATATGGAAACAAATTCAAATGCTCCAAAAAGGTGTGGAGGAAAACAAGGAAGAAGTTAGGAAAATACTACAAGAGCAATCAAACAAAATTGATACAGCAATGGAAGTAATTCAAAACCTGCAAAAAGAGGTCCAGATGATTAATAATAAAATATCAGAAGTGGACAATACACTGAAAGGAGAAAGGTGCAGAATAGAAAGAGATGGAAGCCAGAACAAGCAAGCTGAAAGACAAATCTCTCAATACTGCTAAGATGGAAGAGCAAGCTGAAAACAGGATTAAAAAAATCTGAAGAGTCATGCTAAGAGTCTTGCTGGATAACATGAAGAGGAACAAATTAAGAATTATTGGCTTCCCAGAACAGGAAGAATCAGAGAAGTCCACAGAGGAAATAGTTGAAGAGCTTCTGGAAGAAAATTTCCCTAACATCTTGAAAGATGAGAATATAAACATTCAAGAAGCCAAACATACCCCAGGAAGGACAGACCCCAAAAGAAAATCACTAAGACATAACATAATCAAGCTCTCCAAAATCAAAGACAAGGAAAGAATTCTAAAAGCAGCCAGGGAGAAGAGAAATGTCACTTACAAAGGCAAGCAAATCAGGTTAAGCTCTGACTATTCAGCACAAACCATGCAGGCCAGAAGGCAATGGGAAAACATAAACAAAACCCTAAAAGAAAAAAAAACTGCCAACCTAGAATCGTCTATCCAGAAAAACTATCAATCAAATACAGTGGTGCAATCAAAACATTCCAGGATAAACAAAATCTAAGAGACTTTATCAAAACCAATCCAGCACTTCAAAACATCCTAAAGGGGGTTCTTTGGACTAAAAACCAACAAGAACAGATAACAACCAGAGATTGACAGGCATGGCAACACCACCTGGAACTCAGTCGACAGACACCAGAGTCCAGAACAGAAGAAAACTAAAACAATGAATTCAAAAGAGCTGGGAGGTCAACTGAGGATCAAAATAATATCAATGTCAAAATAGGGATAAATATAGGAACAAGATCCAAGTGGTGAGGATGTCAGGTAGATTACAGGATATAATAGATTCTCTTAAATAGAAATGTTAATACATCACAAACTACCATGAAAATGAATTTACATGCAGAACAAGCAAACATGAAAACCAAGAAGAAACCAACAAGAAATAGCACAAAAAACACAAACTCAGCACAAGAAGGAATGCAGAACAAAGCAACCAATGAACAGCACTACCAAAAAATTAACATAATGGCAGCAATTACTGCTTACCATTCGATAATTACACTGAGTATCAATGGACTTAATGCACCAGTGAAGAGACAGAGAGAGGCTGATTGGATAAGAAAACAAGACCCTTCAATATGTTGCCTGCAAGAGACACCCCATACACACAAAGACAAAAACAGACTAAAAGTTAAAGGATGGAAAAAAAAAATATACCAAGCTAACTGCAACAATAAAAAAAGCAGGAGTGGCAATTCTAATATCTGATAAAGTAAACTTTAAGACAAAAACCAGCATAAGAGATAAAGGAGAACAGTATCTCATGATTAAAGGGTCAATTGTGCAAGACGACATAACCATAACAAATATGTATGCTCCCAATGAAAAAGCACCTAGATATATGAAGCAAACCTTACTAGAATTGAAGAAACAAATAGATAAATCTACAATTATAGTGGGAGATTTTAATACACCACTTTCAAAAAGGGAATAACCAGAAAGAAAAGCGACAAAGTTTCAAAGGAACTAAACAGCACAATCAACCAACTTGACCTCATAGACATGTACAGAGCATTCAACCCAATAAAAACACAATATACTTTCTTCTTATCCAGTGCACATGGAACATTCTCCAGAATTGGCCATGCGTTAGGTCACAAAACAAGCCTCCATAAATTTACAAACATCAAAATATTACAGAGCATCTTTTCAGACCACAATGCTATAAAACTAGAAATCAACAAGAAGACAAAGAAAATAAAGTTGAACACATGTAAACTGAACAACACACTGCTGAAAAGCAAGTGGGTAAAAGAAGAAATTAAACATGAATTCATAAAGTTCCTAGAAACAAACGAGAATGAAAACACAACATACCTAAAGCTTTGGTACACGGCAAAAGTGGTGCTGAGAGGACAATTTATTGTGATAAATGCACACATCCAAAAAAGAAGAAAGGACCAAATTAAACACATTGACACCAAATTAAACACATTAACACAGCATCTCCAACAATTAGAAACCGACCAACAGAGGGAACCTGCAGTCACCAAAAGAAAAGAAATAATAAAGATAAGAGGAGAAATAAATGAGATGGAAAACAGAAAAACTATAGAAACAATCAATAGGAAAAGAAGCTGGGTTTTTGAAGGGATTAATAAAATTGACAAACTATTGGTAAACCTAACCAAAGAAAAAAGGGAGAAGATAGGAATAACTCACATTAGAAACCACATGAGCAATGTCACAACAGAACCAAATGAAATCAAAAGGATAATAACAGAATACTATGAAGAGTTGTACTCCAACAAATTCAAAAACTTAGAAGAGATGGATACATTTTTAGAAAAAAATGACCTACCAAAACATACACAGAGTGAAGTAGAAAACTTAAACAAATCCATAACAAAAGAAGAAATTGATCAGGTCATCAAAAAACTCCCAACTAACAGAAGTCCAGGCCCAGATGGTTTCAATGATGAGTTCTACCAAACATTCAGGGAAGAGTTGTCACCAATTCTCCTCAAATGATTCCAGAATATAGAAGAGAACAGAAAACTTCCTAACACTTTTTATGAAGCAAGAATAACCCTCATACCAAAACCAGGAAAGGACATCACTAAGAAGGAAAACTACAGACCAATATTCCTCATGAACATAGACGCAAAATTTCTCAACAAAATCCTAGCCAACAGAATCCAGCACTACATCAAAAAAATAATACATCATGACCAAGTGGGTTTCATATAAGAGATGCAAGGATGGTTCAACATTAGAAAAACAATCAATGTAATCCACCACATAAATAAGAAAAAGGAAAGAACATGATCATATTGATTGATACAGAAAAGGCATTTGACAAAATCCAACATCCATTCCTGATAAAAACACTCAACAAAGTAGGAATTGAAAGGAAATTCCTCAACATAATCAAGAACATTTATACAAAACCAACAGCCTATATCACCCTCAATGGAGAGAAACTGAAAGCCTTCCTTCTCGAATCAGAACCAGACAAGGATGCCCCTTGTCACCACTCCTTTTCAACACTGTTTTAGAAGTTATTAGCCAGAGCTATATGGCAAGATAGGGGAATTAAAGGCGTACAAATTAGCAAAGAGGAAATAAAACTCTCTCTATTAGCAGATGGTATGATCCTATACATAGAAAACACCAAAGACTCAGTAAAAAAGCAACTAGACATTATTAGAATATTCAGCAAAATGGCAGGGTATAAGATCAATATCCAAAAATGAGTTGGATTCCTCTATAGTAACAATGACAGTGCTGAAAAAGACATTAGGAAAGAAATAACATTTACAATAGCCGCCCAAAGGATGAAATATTTAGGAATAAACGTAACCAGAGAAACAAAGGACCTATACAAAAAGAATTACAAAACACTACTACCACAAACCAAAAGGGACTTACAAAAGTGGAAGAACATACCATGTTCCTGAATAGGAAGACTCAACATTGTGAAAATGTCAATACTATCCAAAACATTATACACATATAATGCAATCCCAATCCAGATTCCATCGACATTCTTCAAAGAGATAGAAAAGACAATTACAAACTTCATATGGATAGGAAGGAGACCCAGGATAAGCAAAGCACTGCTCAAGAAAAAGAACAAGGCTGGAAACCTCTCACTCCCCAATTTTAAAATCTACTACACAGTTAGAGGAGTCAAAACAGCCTGGTACTGGTACAATGAAAGATATATTGATCAGTGAAACCGAATTGAGAATACAGAAATTAACCCATCCACATACAGCCAACTGATTTTTGACAAAGTGCCTAGGTATGTTACATGGGGAGGAGATAATCTCTTTAACAGATGGTGCTGGTAGAACTGGAAATCGATATGCAAAAGATTGAAACAACACCTTTACCTCACACCCTATACAAAAAACAACTCAGCATGGATTAAAAACCTAAATATGAATTCCAAAATTATGAAAGTCATAAATGAAAAAATAGGGACAAATGTGAGGGCTCTAATATAGGGAATCCAGACTACCAAACATTTTGAAAACTACAAAACAAAAGTAGACAAAATAGATGATTGGGACATACTAAAACTTAAAAACTTATGTGCATCATAAGACTTCACAAAAAGAGTAAAAAGGGAACCCACAGAATGGGAAAAAATATTTTAAAACAACACATCAGACAAGGGACTCATTTCTAAAATATATAGGAAACTACAGCACCTCTACAAGAAAAAGACAAATAACCCAATTAAAAAATGGGCACAGGACATGAACAGAAACTTCTCCAAAGCAGAGATGCGACAGCCAACAAACATATGAAGAAATGTTCATGATCACTAGCCATTAGAGAGATATAAATCAAAACAACAATGAGATATCATCTCATACCAGCAATAACAGCAAAGATTAACAAAGTAGAGGACAATCTGTGCTGGGGAGGATGTTGAGAGACGGGGACACTCCTGCATTGCTGGTGAGACTACAAAATGGTCCAACCACTCTAGGAAAGTAATATGGCGCTTCCTCAGAAGGTTGGAAACAGAAATACCTTATGATCCAGCAATCTCTCTACTTCGTATTTACCCACAAGAAATATGAGCCATAACACCAGTAGATATATTCACACCAATGTTCATAGCAGCACTATTTACAATAGCAAAAAGATGGAGAAGGCCTAAGTGCCCATCAGTTGAAGAATGGATAAACAAACTGTGGTATATACACACAATGGAATACTATGCCACCTTGAAGAACAACAGGGAAGCTGCAAGCCACCGCATAACATGGGTGAAACTTGAGGACATTATGCTGAGTGAAATTTTGTTGTTGTTGTTCTTAAGCGCTGTGGAGTCAGTTCCGACCCATAGCAACCCTGAACAGGGTTTCTGAGGTTGTAAATCTTTACGGGAGCAGAAAGCCTCATCTTTCTCCCACTGAGTAGCTGGTAGTTTTGAACTTGAGGTTCACTGACCTTGAGGTTCGCAGCCCAATTCGTAACCACTACGCTACCAGAGCTCTTTGTGAGTGAAATTAGTCAGTCACAAAAGAAGAAATACTGCATAGGAACATTATTGAAAGAGTAAGAAAAATAACCTACACCAAAAGGGGGGGGGGGAATTATATGTATATTTGCTGATCACCAGGATGTATGGATGAGAGGAGGATAGGGAAGGAGGGAAAGACAGAGCACAGGGTAAGGAATAGACACAGGATAGCTTGGGTGAGGCGGTGGGAGAGGATGGCAATACACCAGAAGGGGGAAAGGAATGGAAGAACAAGGCTGATGGGAGAACAATTAGGCAGGTTCGCATGGGCTAAGTGGGACAGAGGTAAATGATGATGCACGACCTTGGAGCAATAGGACTCCAGGATACAGGGATTGAGGCATGGTTTTAAGGGGTAAAAGAGGGGAATGGTGTTAAGATGCTTGGATGGCTTTTGAATCTTGGTTTCTCTTGCCTACCATTGTAAAATAGACACTTGAGGTGGGGAGAAAGGAATAGCCAGAATCATCACTACAGAAAGCTTGTAAGTCTGTCTTCAGACTACAACTGATTGGAATACCTTAAAGGGGGCTAGGAGTTGCCCAGTGAAAGAGGCTTCCCGTAGAGCCTTTACATTGCATAAGACCATAGGTGGAATCCAGAACCCCATTCAAACAGACAGAGGTAGGAAGTTTCCACTGGAAAGGGTGAGCAGGCCAGCATGGAGCAGCTGGAAGAACAGAAGATACTTCATGAAAGAAAGACCAGCAGGAAAAATTCAAAACAATAATGGCAGTCTGATGGATTACTACAAGAACAACTAAGCTCTTTGTCCAAGAGCCATCAAGGCAAGTGGTCGGGACCCCTGAGCAAACCCGCTTCCAAGACTGAGACTCAAGGGGAATATATGAGCAGGCATGTGGTCTGGCTGGTGACCATGTTGGTCACCAATAGGGAAAGAGGAGGAAAAACAGCAATGACCTTGTGAGCGAAGCCGAACCACATTCAACAGACCCCTGTGAACCCGGGTAGAGACCTGGATGGTCAGCAGTATGGCAAGACCCTGGGAATCCTTGGCCCAGAGGCAGTGACACGGCCACAGAGGACTAGAGTGGAGAGTGAAGCGTCCAGCTGACATGAAGTGAGGGGAGATGCACAAGAACACCCATACTTGCAGATAGTACCCACTTGATCTGGCTTCATTGGTTGGATGATCAGAACTCAACTAGAAGAAGAAAGAAGAGGGGAAAAAGAAATATGCATAAGTCTTAAATCATTTTGTTATCAAAAACTCAATTTTATAATGTTCCACCTCATATACGTTCACATATCATTAGCAAATCCCAGCTTTCACCATTTAATTAATTCCAACTCATAGCACCTCTATAGGACAGAGCAAAACCACCCTAGAGAGTTTCCAAGGCTATAAACATCACAGAAGCTGTCAGACACACCCGTCTCTCACCCAGTGGCTGGTGGGTTCACACCACCTGCCTTTAGCTAACAGCCGAGTACTTAACAACTCACCACCATGGTTCCATATCACTACAAAATACTTATAACATGAACCTAATACTTTTACATATGAAGGTTAATTATTAACCTAATATATCAAAATAAAGAAAGAACTAGTGTTTTGTTATGAGAAATGCTGTCATATCACCAGTACTTGTGAGACAAAGGTGCACTAATACCTATAGAGAAACAAAAATAAATAAGTAAATAGACCACTTGAGAATTCATAGAACCTTAAAGACTGTGTCTGTGTGATTTGAACTGCTCAGTACCCACTAGAGAATAGTGATAATGATCTTTGGTGCTTTTGAATTCACATTTGAATCTTTAAAATCTTCAGAGATTTATCCCCAATGGCAACCAGTAATAGAAAGATAGAAAGGTACTATGGCTGCTATATAAACACAGTGACTGAACTATTACTGAAAGATGAATAGGTTCTTATTTACAGAGGTAAGATTTGGGCTTTTGTGAATGAATCTGGTGTGTTGATAATCATTTGCCAATTGAGAACACTTACTCTCTTAGATTATGTGTGTACTTCCAAGCCATAGTTGGACTACCTGGAAGATGAAAAAAGCAGTCCGCTACCAAACAACTTTGAATAAGTTCACACAGTCAGTTTAGTGTGAAAAAATGAGCACAATTCAAATTATCAAGGTTCCTAACT
The DNA here is from genome assembly GCF_000296735.1 of Chrysochloris asiatica. NCBI lineage: Eukaryota > Metazoa > Chordata > Mammalia > Afrosoricida > Chrysochloridae > Chrysochloris > Chrysochloris asiatica. Next base: position 279,539 of record NW_006408658.1, read on the forward strand.
TAATAGACTCTACGAAGAGAAACTTAAATGGTCTTTTAACACTATCTAAATATGGCGCTTGGCAATAGTGCTAATGAAATCATAACCCCTAGTTGCTTTGGGCATTTATTTTAAATATCTTTGCAGAAAATTTTACTTCATTTATGAATCTGAATACTCTAGGATCACAATAAAGACACATTAGACAAAGCCCAGAAAGAAAAGCTAGAAAATTTGTAGATGAGGGTCAATCTGGTCACTGTGTGATCCTATGTAAACTTTTTAACTTTTGAGATTATACCTTCTTCAAATGTTCTGACTCATAGTGATCCTATTTAGGGTTTCCAAGGCTGTAAATATTTACAGGAGCAGAAACAAGCCTGTAAATAATTACAGGAACAGAAAGCCTCATCTTTCTCCTGTGGAACAGCTGGTAATTTCAAACTGCTGACCTTGAAGTTAGCAACCCGACTCATAACAACTATGCTACCAGAGCTCCTTATTCTGTTGTATATTATGTAAAAAAAAAAAAAAAAAGGATTTCAGTCTACAATACTTCAATTAGAAAACATTGGTACATAACAAGTGATTTGATTTAGATAAATAAATGTACTCAATTATGTATATAAAGGACCTCTGGTAGAGTAGTGGTTATGAATCGGGCTTCGAACCACAAGGTCAGGAGTTCAAAACTACCAGCTGTTCCATGGTAGAAAGATGAGGCTTTCTGCTCCCATAAAGATTTGTAGCCTCAGAAACCCTGTACAGGGTCGCTATGAGTAGGAACCGACTCCACGGCACATAACAACAACAACAACATTCACCATAAAGTGTTTTGCCCAGTGATTAGACTGATATTTCAAACCATTTGATAAAATAATATTTAAAGTATAGAACTTAAAATATTTAATAAAATTACAATAGGTGAATCTATTGATTCCTAACTTGATATTTCTTGGTGATATTAGTATTAACTGCATTTCTCCTTTTAAAAAATGGTCTTGTTTTAGTTACTAGACTTTGTGAACTATGGAACTAGTCACCTCTTTTATACATTCAGTGTCCAAAAGCTCAGACCCCTTAGAGGTACACATAGTGTGTGCTCAACTACTAACTGATATGCTTCCATAAAGATCAGAGCCAAGAAAGCTTGATGGAGCTTAGTTGTATAACTTATGTGTTTTCATGAATCCAACTTTACAGCAATTACTTTGGTTTCTTGCTTTTTTCTTTTTTCCCATTTGCTTTCTTTTTTTGGTTACAAAGCTCAAAGGCTAATCTCTTATCCATGCATTTCAACTTTCCAAGTGTATTTGACCTGATTGTAAGTATTATTTAATTTCAATTAATGGCTGGAATCCTGATTGAATCAGGATATGACCTACCTGAGGTTCATAACCTGATTCAATTAGTTGCTATGTAACATTTTTGTTGTTGCTGTTGTGTGTTGTCAAGTTGGTTCCAATTTACAGCAATCCTGAGATATAGTTGATGGGTTTGTACTGCCGACCTTGTGGTTCACAGTTCAGTGGTGATCTTACACCACACCAGCAATCCTATGTTACTTCCCGGTGGTGGTGGTGTGCCATGGAGTTGGTTCTGACTCATAGCAACTCTGTACAGGATTTCCAAGGCTGTAAATCTTTATAGGCTCAGAAAGCCTTATCTTTCTCCCTCAGAACTGCTGGTAGTTTCAAACTAGCTGACTATGGGGTTAGCAGCCCAATTCGTAACCACTATGTTATTTAGGTCAGTCGTTAACTTTTTCATTCACAGTTTCCTCATCTATAAAATTGAAATAATAAAAGAACTTGATATTATTTTCTAGAAATAAGAACGGAACTATGTATATAAACTCTTCATTAATATATAAACATTCAAAAAATACATTATCTGATGTTTCTAATAAATTATTTGTACAACAAATATAGATGGATTCTTTATTGCACATAAATGTGTAAACTCTGGGATACTATTTTATTATTGTTATTTAACGCTGGGATTCTTAAGCAAGCAAACTTTTCTTGAATAATAAATTTGCTTATCATGAATTTAATGTAGATATTAATAAAATTGAAACCATAAAATTCCTAATTTTTATACTGTAGTTTTTTTCATCAGAGTTCCTTTTGATACCAGTTAGGTTGTATCATGGATTCCCTGGTGTATGGGAATCAAAATATCTTTGAGTTTGTATTCAGTAATTCTCTGGTTTACATAGGTGCCTTTTTCTCAAATACTTTTTATTGCACTTTTATTTCTATTTTTTTATTCTTCTATGAACTAAAAAATCATTTTTTCTGTGATTTGCTTCTTCAGTTGGACTGTCCTGTTCTGATGTCAGTATGGATGCAGATTGATGTTTCACACTATTTCATAAAATAATGATATTTCAATTACAAGTAGTAAAATGTTTAATAAATTCACAACAGATTATTCTATTATTCCCTAATTTGATATTCCTTTGTGGTATTTATATCAATAACAACTCTAGTTCTCCTTTAAAACATGTTCTTATTAAATTGATGTTGTTGTTGTTGTTGTTAAGTGCCGTTGAGTCAGTTCCAACCCATAGTGACCCTGTACAGGGTTTCTGAGGCTGTAAATCTTTACGGGAGCAGAAAGCCTCATCTATTTCCCACGGAGCAGCTGGTAGGTTCCAACTGCTGACCTTAAGGTTTGCAGCCCGATTCGTAACCACTACACTACCTGAGCTCCTTTATTAAATTGATAGACTTCATGAATTATGTAACTAACTAGTCAGCTCTTTTATACATTATCAGAAAATTAAAGATTAATATGTCATAAGCCAACTTCTAAGTGTACTTAACTTCCTTGAAATGATTATTTAATTTTTAGGATAGTTACAAAAGAAATGGACTGAATTCTAGGTGTCATATCCTGATTCTATCACTTCCTCTATGACTTTAGGTAAGTTACTTAACCTTTCCATCTCAGTAGTTTCCTTACTTATAAAATGTAAATAATAAAATATCTAATATTGTTTTATAGAAATCAAAATAGAATTAAACACACACATCCATACATATAATGCTTAGTGCTATACCTGTTATTTGCTGTTGTTGTTAGGTGTTGTCAAGTTGGTTCAGACTTATGATGACACTATGCATACAAGAACAAAACACTGCCCAGTCCTGTGCCATCCTCACAATTGGTGCCATATTTGAGCCTACTGTTGCTTCCACTGTGCCAATATATCTTGTTGAGGGTCTTCATCTTCTTTGCTGCCCTCCATTTTACCAAGCATCCAAACATAATATCCTTTTCCAGTGACTGTACTTCCTGAATATTTGTCCAAAGTATGAGAGACAAAGTCTCACTATCCTTGCTTTTAAGGAACATTCTGGCTGAACTTCTTCCAAGACAGATTTGTTTGTTCTTCTGGCAGTCCATGGTACTTTCAATATTTTTCATCAACACCATAATAATCCAAATGCACCCATTTATCTTGGCTCTTCTTTATTCATGGTGCAATTTTCACATGTATATGAGGCAATTAAAAACACCACTGCTTGGGGGAGGTGCACCTTAGTTCTCAAACTGACACATTTGCTCTTGAATACTTTCAAAAGGTTTTTTGCTGAACATTTGCCTAATGAAGTGTGTCATTTGATTTCTTGACTGTTGTTTCCATGAGTATTGATTGTGGATCCAAGTAAAATGAAATCTTTGAAAACTTCAATCCTTTCTCCGTCTTTCATGATGTTATTTATGAGTCCAGTTGTGAGGATATTCATTTTCTTTACATTAAGGTAAAATCCATACTGAAGGTGCAGTCTTTGATGCTCATCAATAAATATTTCAACTCTTCTTCACTTCTAGCAAACAAGGTGGTGCTATGTGCATATCACAGGTTGTTAATGATTCTTCCTCCAATTCTGATGCTACATTCTTCTCCATATAATTTACTTCTTGGATTATCATATAATCTGCTTCTATATGCTAAGCATACAGATTAAGTATGATGAAAGGGTACATACATCATGTACACCTTTTCTGATTCAAAACCATTCAGTATCCCATTGTTCTTTTAGAAGGAATGCCTCTTGGTCTGTGTACAGGTTACTTATGAGAACAATTAAGTGTTCTGGAATACCCATTCTTCACAATGTTAACCATAGTTTGTCATGACCCACACAGTCAAAAATCTTTTCATAGTCAATAAAACACATGTAAATATCTCTATGATATTCTCTGCTTTCAGTCAGAGTCCATCTGACATCAGCAATGGTATCTCTACTTCCACATCCTCTTTAGAATTTGGCTTTAATTTCTGGCAACTCCATGTCAATGTACTGCTGCGATCAGTTTTTAAATTATCTTTAGCAACATTTTACTTTCATGTGATATTAATTATATTGTTTAATGGTTTCCACAATCCATTGGGTTGCCGTTCTTTGGAATGGGCACAAATGTGGATCTCTTCCCATTGGTTGGTCAGGTCTTTCAAATTTGTCATAGGCAAATAAGTGCCTCCAGCATGGTATCAGTTCACTGAAACAATTATATTTGTATTCTGTCAATAATTGGAGATTTGTTTTTCTCCAATGCCTTCAGTCCAGCATAGACTTCTATCAATACCTTTGGTTCTTGATCATGGGTGAACATCAACCATTTCTTTGATAGAGTATTCCTTCCATCTTCTTTTGATGTTTCTTGAATCATTTAATATTTTACCCATAGAAGCCTTCAATATTGCAACTTGAGGCTTGAATTTTTTTTTTTTTTTTCCTCCTTTGGTTCTTTCAGCTAGAGAAATGCTGAATGTGTTCTTCCCTTTTGGTTTCTAACTTCAGCTAGAGACATATTTGCGCATTTCATTATAATATGCTACTTTGTCTTCTTGAGCTTCCCTTTGAAATTTGGTGTTCTGTTCTTTTATATTGAGATATTCTCTAAATTCAAGTAGGATATACTCAAGGTCATATTTTGGCTCTTGTGGACATGTTTTAATTTTTTCAGTCTAACTTGAATATGAACAATTAATGGTTTGTTTCACGGTAGACCTTTTTTGGCTGATCATATTGAGTGTCTCCATTGTCTTCTCCTACAGATGTAATCTATTCAATTTCTGTGTATTCCATCTAATGAGGTCCAATAATATAGTCACCATTTATGCTTTTGGGAAAAAAAAAAAAAAGTATTTGCAATGAGTAAGTCATCTTGCACAATTCTATCTTCTTCACCAGCATCATTTCTATTACCAAGAGCATGTTTTCTAACTACTGATCCTTTGTCTTCATCTGCAATTTTTGCATTCTGCTGTAGGATAAACACAGGACTGTAACCACAAGGTCAGAAGTTCAAACTTACCAGCTGCTGTATAGGAGAAAGATATATCTTTCTGCTGTCATAAAGATATATGCCTCAGAAATGCTATACAGGGTCACTATGAATTGGAACCGATGAGGGCACCCAAAAAATAACAATAACCAATAGTTATCAGTGTATCTTGACTACATATTTGATCAATTGCAGACTGAACAATTTAGTAGAATTGTTCAATTTCATAATCATTTAGTATTTGGAGTGCTGGCATATAGAGTGTTGGCATATTATCCTATCACAGACAGAAATGTACTTTAAGATAGCTCTTGAAATGCTCTTTTTGATGATGAATATGGTACAATTCCTCTTCAATTTGTATTTCCTGGCATAGTAAACCATATGATTATCCAATTCAAAATCACCAATAACCATTCATTTTAGCTTATGAATGCCTAGGCATTCAGTTGTAGTGTTATAGAATAAGCACTGGACTACTAACCACAGGTTGGCAGTTCAAATCACCAGCTGCTCCTTAGGAACTCTATTCATGGTTGCTATGAATTGGAACCAACGCCATGATACTTAACAACAACAAAGCCTAGTATATCAATTATTATGCATTTTCTATTTCATTTTTGACAACTTCAGATTTTCCTAGATTCATACTTCATTCATTTCCTCTTCTGATTATTAAGCTGTTTATTCTCATTTTGAGTTTTTCCAAGTCAGCAAATGAAGGTCCTAAAAGTGAAAAGCTCTAGCCATTCATCTCATTAAAGTCAACTCTACTTTAAGGAGCTCTGGTAGCGTAGTGGTTACGAATCGGGCTGTGAACCTTAAGGTCAGCGGTTCGAAACTACCAGCCGCTCCGCGGGAGAAAGATGAGGCTTTCTACTCCCGTAAAGATTTACACCCTCGGAAACCCTGTACAGGGTAGCTATGGGTCAGAACTGACTCAACGGCACTTAACAACAACAACTACTACTTTGGGAAGGCAGCTCTTTCCCAGTCATATTCTGAGTGCTTCTCAACTGGAGGGACTCATCTCCTGGCATGTTATAAGACAAAGTTCCACTACTATTCATAATGTACTTAGTGGTAAATTTTCATAAGAGGTCCACTTCTCCTCCTTCCTACTCTTAGTCTGGTAGTTTTGCTGAAACTTGTCTACCATGGGTTACCCTACTGGTATTTAAAATACTGGGATATAGCTTCCAGAAGCACAACAATACAAAAGCCACAGCAGTATGAAAAACTGACAGATTAAAGGTGGATCTATTATTTAGTAAGCATTAAACATTAGCCATTAGCCTAATCTCTCTTACGTGATCTGATTTTTTTGGGGGGGTATATTTACCAGTCCTTTCATTATGGGCACAAGTCTTATGTATTTTAATCTTTATATATAAAGTTGCATTTAGAGCATTTTTACAAAACAAAACAAAACAATATAAAAACAAGTTCATTACTTGGAGCAAGTTATCTAATAAAAGCAATTAAAAATATAGATGAACTCAGCATTGCACAGACATATATATTTTTATGGGGCTTTAAGCAAACAATTTATAAAAACCTGACTGCTTGAATAAAAAATTTATTTCTTACTAATTTCATCTATGGAGTCCTAGTGTGTGCTATGAGATAAGCGCAGGACCACAAGGTTGGTTTGAACTACAAAGTCGGTGGTTCAAACTCACCAGCTGTTCCTCAGAAATGCGATACTGTGTCACTAGGAGTCAGAAAGGATTCCATGGCACTTTACAACAACAGCAACTTCCATATATGGGATAATAGAAATGAAACCATGACATTCATAACTTCTTTATTGCACTTTTTCATCACAGGTGTTCTTTGAAACAGCTACATATATTATTTCATGGATTCCCTGATGAATAAAAACTATACTACAGTGACAGGATTCATTCTACTGGGCTTAACACAAAATTCCATCCTTCGGGTCATCCTCTTCATGGTCATCCTATGCATCTACCTGGTGACCTTGTTTGGCAATCTCAGCACAATCATTCTGATCAGAATCTCCTCTCAGCTCCATCATCCTATGTACTTTTTCCTGAGCCACTTAGCTTTTTCTGACATAGGTTACTCATCTTCTGTCACACCTAATATGTTAATAAACTTCCTGGTGGAGAGGCATACAATCTCCTATCTTGGATGTGCCATTCAGCTTGGTTCAGTTGTTTTCTTTGGATCAGCTGAGTGCTTCCTTCTGGCTGCCATGGCCTATGATCGCTTTGTAGCAATCTGTAACCCACTGCTTTATTCAACGAAAATGTCCACACAAGTCTGTGTCCAGTTATTCTCTGTGGCTTATATTGGTGGTTTTCTCAATGCTTGTTGTTTCACTATTTGCTTTAATTTTTTATTCTTCTGTGGACCAAATAGGGTCAATCATTTTTTCTGTGATTTTGCTCCTTTAGTTGAGCTTTCCTGTTCTGATGTAAGTATTCCTGCATTGGTCCCCTCATTTTCTGCTGGATTCATCATTGTGGTCACAGTGTTTGTCATAGCCATTTCCTATATCTACATCCTCATCACCATCCTGCACATGCGCTCTACTGAGGGCCGCCACAAGGCCTTCTCCACCTGCACTTCCCACCTCACTGCGGTCACTCTGTTCTATGGGACTATTACATTCATTTATGTGATGCCCAAGTCCAGCTACTCTACTGACCAGAACAAGGTGGTGTCTGTGTTCTACATGGTGGTGATTCCCATGTTGAACCCCCTCATCTACAGTCTCAGGAATAATGAAATTAAAGGAGCTCTCAAGAGAGAGTTTCGTAGAAAGATATTTTCTTAATAAGACCTTTTAGTTTGTAAGGTTTTATGTAACAACATGCAATAAAAATAGCAATGAAAACAAATGGAGATTATGTGGTGAAAATACATTTGCATATCATTAGCTGGTACAAGGTGTTGTAGTAAATGTGGAGGAAACTTTTCAAGGGAGTTACCTTTAATGAAATGAAATAAAATTTATAATTATAAAACAAATTGATTCACATGAAAAAAATATTAATCTGCTGAAAATCCTTTAAAATCTTATTCATATATTATTTTTCAAAAGCAGTTCTACATTATAAATTATAGTTATTTCACCTCAAAATCTTTAAAGTTGTGTTCACTTTCAATAGGAATTTACCCTGAGATCCTGACTTATGCCTTGATTGAGTACATTCTGTGGGAAAATATCAAGATATACCCAGAAAGTAGAGTTACTGGAGAGGTTCTGCTTGTAGAAAGGTTATGTACTGGAGATGAGCTTGTGGAATTATAAAATTCAGACATGTGCTTATGTTCTCTGACTCGAGCCTTTGCTAGGAATTCTGGGTATCTCCATAGAAGAGGGTGAGACTCCCTGATTTACCTCAACCAGTTCACAAGATACTACTTTCTCTACATGAATAATCAGTGTACCAGAACTATTTACTGAATGGACCAAATTCTTGGAGTAATTTGTTTATGTCAGGCCACAATCTGCTAAGGAACCTCTAGGGGACTGGACTGTCCTGAAAATGCTTCATTAACCTTTATATGTTTATGTGATAGATCTGTTGTGTGTCAGTTTAATTGACCTATGATTCTCAGTGCTTTGGCAGTTGAGATCTAGTTATCCCACTTAATGAGATCCAATACAATGTAATCAACTCTATGATGAGGTCTGCTATGAGTAGTCACTCAACTAAAAGGAAGTTTCCTTGATGGTGTGGCCTATTTCCAATATATTGGACACTTGTGTAAAGCTTGCTTGATTTCTGCTGGGTCTGGATCCTGTATCTGGCTCATCATTCTACCTCCTGTTCTTTGGACTTAATCCAGTGACATACTCTATTGCCTTTGAATCTTGGGAGTCATCAGCAGCCTGCTATCTTAACCATTTGACCTGCCTGCATGCTGTCTGACCTACCAATCTTGGTTCCCCCATGGACTTGGGACTTCCCACCTCTACAACTGTGTGATTCATTCCCTTAATATAAGCTTCTCTTTATACATACATATATAAGGAGCTCTGGTAGTGTAATGGTTACAAATTGGGCTGCAAACTGCAAGGTCAGCATTTCGAAGCTACCAGCTGTTCTGCAGGAGAAAGATGAGGCTTTCTGCTCCTGTAAAGATTTACAGCCTCAGAAACCCTGTACAGGGTTGCTATCAGTCAGTTCCGACTCCACGGCACATAACCACCACCACCACCACCACCACCACCACAATATAAGCTTCACAGGTTTTGCTTCTCTAGAGAATCCTGCCTAACCCAATGATCATCACATTTATTGCTGTTTCCTTGTCCCCTCTTTTGTGGTTTAGACAAACATGTATTTGTCTATTCACTCACATGCACAAATTCTCAAAAATTAAAGTAATCATTTCCCTTCAACCCCAATTTGTTCCTTCCCAATATTCTGTATCCCAGTTAGAGGGGTTCCAAACCAATTAAGTTTTCTTTTTAATCCTTGTAACTGAGACACAAAAGGGTTAACCAAATGAATGGACAGTGGATCCAACAGGGAGAGCCTCTTACACCTCTTAGTGGGTGGTACTGGGGAGGTGTTGCACTTTCACTTGGAAAGTGTCAATGGGATGGGTAGGTGTGGGTATCCAGTCCACCTGCTTTTAGAAGAGTCTGTGTTCCATTTTTGTACGTATGGTGTTAGCGAGATCCAACAGGAAGATGAACATACTTACTTGTTCCTGGTGCTACATCTCAACATAGAAATTGCTGCTAAAAACATTGAGGATGGTTGCATAACATGGTGAACATAGTTAATGTCACTGAATTGTACACTTGAAAATGGCTAAAATGCCAAATATTTGGTTATATTTACTTTACCACAGTAAAAAATTTAAAAAAAAGACTTGACAGTATCCAGAATCTCATAATGTAACATCATAAATGTCCAGGACACAGCAAAAAATCACTAATTATATCAAGAACCAGAAAAATCATAACTTGAATGAGAAAAGACAATAAAGAGATGCCAACAACACAATGAATCCAAACAGATGTAAAAAGTTTCAACAGTTAATCATGAATTATCTTGGAATAAATAAAATACAAAAAGAACTTTTGTTTTTAGTTCCTGTCACGTCAGTTACAACTCATGGACACCCCATGTATGCAGAAGAGAAAAGCTTTATAAGGTTTCCAAGGGTATGCCCATTCAGAAGCAGACCAACAGGCGTTTGGATACCAGTCAAAGCATCTATGACCCAAGAAACCAAGAAGTCTGATAGGAGAAAACTATAGAAAGCAAGCAGATATTCAGCAAGCTAATTTTTCCTTTGGGACATTTGTGAATTCTTAACAAATAGTTAGATGAGAACACTGGGCAGTAAATTGAAGCTCTGAGGCAAAGAAGTATTGGCAAGCTTATTGAACTAAAGGGATCCTGGTGTGGTGCTGTAAGATAAGCACTGGACTGCTAAGTACAAGGTCAGTGGTTCTAACCCACCAGCTGCACCTTGGAAACCCTACACTCACTCAGCGTAGGAGCTGACTCAACAGAACATAACATCAAAAACATAGAACTGAAGAGAAAAACACTGGAGTTTGTGGATGACTAGACTATCAGAACTAAAGGGATCAGGATAGCAGGGAAAGGGAACAACAGACAAATGAGCCTGATACTCAGTCTTTCAACTTCTAAAACTCTGTCAAGCAAGAGTATAAGATGCTAAACAGAAATATACTAAGAACAGAGCACACATTTTGGCCTTGTAACAATACTAAGGAGAAAACTATAGACCAAAATCCACTATGGAAGAGGATTCCTGCGGTTCCCTTGTTTCATGTCCCAAATCCCAAATCTGCAGCTCTTAAAAACATGTAACAATATCCAGAGTCTTTACATTGGTTTTATATAAATTATCTGGCTTTTAATTTTTAAAAATTCAGGCATTCCAAGTATGGTACACAGAAATCTAACATGGTCACTATGATCTAGACCTACTGGTCTTAGGCCCAGGATATTCCCCTTCCCTAGAGGGTGGGCAAGACTTATGACTTGCTTCTAGACAAATGAATGTGGTCAAGGTGATGAATGTCACTCCTACTATTGTGTATGTTGTATTAGACTCTCTCTTAGTAGACTTAGATTCAGACTTCCCTAATGGTTTTGAAGAAAAAACTGACATATTGTAAACACAAAGATAGAAGAAAAAAACCAAAGAGTTTTCAATAGATCTAAAGTAAAATAAATTCGAAAGATAGTATTTTATGCAGACAACAATGATTCTAATGGAAACATGAAATTTAGGAAAGATGAAGGACAATGAAAAGGTTAAATGCATTAGTTAACATAAGTGGATGTTGATAACACAACACAGTAAAAGAATGTACTAACGTTGTTAAGTGCCATTCAGTCAATTCTGACTCATAGTGGCCCTGCATTGGGTTTCCTAGGAGTGGCTTGTGGGTTTGATCTCCAAACTTTGTCCTTAACAATCTAGTGCTTATCCTACAGCATCACACCATGACAGTCTAAAATACATGTTGCATTAAAATGTACACTGAACATAAAAGATAGAGTTAGTTAATGGATTTACAATTTCATAAATTGTACACATTTGCCCATGGAGTAACATCCCCAGTGCTTTTCATTATTTTATGTAGATACCAAGGGGTTTTAAAAGTCCATGAAAAAAATTCCATTATCTTTTAATTCTATATTTCCATAAACTTTTTGAATCCTCCTAGTACATATTTGGAATCCTGGTGTGTTGTTGTGGGTTAATGCGCTGGACTGCAAAGTCAGTTTGAACCACCAAGGTTGGTGACTCATAAACTGTATACAGGGTTGTATGAGTTGAAACCGACTCGACAGCTCTTAACAACAGCACTACATATTTGGACTCCTGGTGTGGTGTTGTGGGATAAAGCACTGGACCACAGGTTGATTTGAACCACAAAGCTGCTGGTTCAAACTTATCGACTACTCCTCAGAAACCCTATACAAGGTCACTATGAGTCGAAACAGACTCAAAGCCCTTTAATAAGTGCATATTTATACCTGGTATCATTTCCTTTCTACATCAAGGGCATCGTTAATGTATGAGTCCACTGGTAATTAATTATTTCTGCTTTTGTATATCTAAATAATGTTTATTGTGAAATACTTTTAAAATATATTTTCACTGGATATAGAATGTACATGCAGTTTGTGCTCATGTGTTATAGGATAAGCACTGGACTGCTAACAGTAAGATCAACAGTTCAAACCCATCAACTTCTCCAGGGGAGAAAGATGAGGCTTTCTGTTTCCTTAAAAGACTTACAACCTCACAAACCCTAAAGGTTCAACCCACCCCACTGTTTTGCAGAAGATAAACCTAATGAAGTGCTTCTGTTAAGATTACAGCCAAGAAAGCCTATAGAGCAGTTCTACTCTGTAACACATGGGTTAGCCATGAGTTGGGGAAGCTAACAACATAGATTCTAGACGGAGAGTTGTTTTTTCCTTTTTTTCATTCTTTAAATATGCTTCCCACTCTCCTCACTTGTGTTTCTGATAAGGAATCTGCTGTCATTCTTTGTTCCTCTGTACATGATGTGTCTCTTTTTCTGTGAATGCTTTCATTTATTTTTATACAGCTTTCAGAATCTTTAACAGCTTCATAGAGCTATTAGTAACCTCATGACTGTTTTTGTTAGGGGAAGAATGGAAATGAGGCAAAATTCATATTGCTGTTGTTGTTGTTAAGTGCCATTGAGTTGATTCCAATTCATATAGGGTTTTCAAGGAGCAGCTTGACCCTGTAGAGGGTTTTTAAGGAGCAGCTGAGAAGTTTGAATGACCAACTTTGCAGTTCAAACTGACCTTTAGGTCCAATACTTAGCCTACAGTGTCACACCAGGACAGCATATATTAATAATTTACAGTGAACATTTCAGTGGGATTTAGGACCAACTAACAACACTCATGAAAGCAGCAGTCAAGAAATCAAACAACGTATTACATTAGGCAATTCTGCTGCACAAGACTTTTTTAAAGTGTTGAAGAACAAAGATGTCAGCTTGAGAAGTAAGGTGCACCTGACCCAAGCCATGGTATTTTTAATAACCTCATTTGCATGTGAAAGTTGGATAGTGAATAGGGAAGACCTTAGAAGAATTGATGCTATGGATTTGTGGTGTTAGAGGAGAATATTGAAAGTGCCATGGGCTGCCAAAAGAACCAACAGATCTGTGTTGGAAGAAGTACAGTCAGAGTGCTCCTTGGAGGCCAGGATGGCCAAACTTTGTCTCTTATACTTTGGACATATTGTCAGGAGGGACCAGTCACTGGAGAAGTAGATCATATTTGGTAAGGTGCAGGGTCAGATAAAATGATGAAGACCCCCAGCAAGACAGATTGGAAAAATGGCATGATTAATGAGCTCAGGCATGACAACAATTGTGAGGTTGGCCCAGGACCTGGCAGTGTTTCAGGAAACCCTGCACAGGGTCGCTATGGGTCGGACCCGACTCGATGGCACTTAACAACAACAACAACAGGGTTGCTATAAGTTGGTACCAACTCAATGGCACCTAACAACAACAACAATGTACAAACAAAACCTCTATCCAGTTCTAAAATATTTTATTCTTTGCCAAATAAAAATCTTATGCCCATTAAGCAATCACTCATGATTCCTTCTTCTTTTCAGCCCTTTTTGTTATTGTTAGGTGCTATGGAGTCAGTACTGACTCATAGTGACCCTAGGTTACAACAGAACGAAACACTGCCCAATCCTGGGTAAACCTCACAATCATTGCTATGCCTGATCCATCGCTAATGCCACTGTGTCAATCCACTTCCTTGGGGATCTTCCTCTTTTTCTCTGACCCTCAACTTTACTGAACATGATATCCTTCTTCAGTGACTGGTTCCTCCTGATAGTATGTCTGAAGTATGAGAGACCAAAGCTCGCCATCCTGGCTTCCAAGGAGCATTCTGGCTGTAATTCTTCTAACACAAATCTGCTTGTTCTTTTGGCAGTCCATGGTACTTTGAATACTCTCCTCCAACACCATAACTCAAATGTATCAATTCTTCTATGGTCTTCCTTATTCACTGTCCAACTTTCCCATACATAAGAGGTTATTGAAAATACCATGGCTTGGGTAAGGCAACCTTAGTCCTCAAACTGATATTTTTGCTCTTCAACGTTTGAAAGAGGTTCTATGCAGCACATTTGCCTAATGCAATATGTCATTTGATTTCTTGACTTCTGGGCCCATGAGTGTTGATGGTTGATCCAAGCAAAATGAAGTCTTTGATAGTTTCAATCTTTTCTCTATTTATCATGATGCTATTTGTTGGTTCAGTGGTGAGGATTTTTATTTTCTTTACATTGAGATGCAACCCTTATCAAAGGCTGTGGTCTTTGATCATCATCAGTAAATATTTTAAGTTGTCTTCGCGATCAGCAAGCAAGGATGTATCATCTGCATATTTCAGGTTGTTAATGAGTCTTCCTCCAATTCTGATGACAAGTTTTCCCTCATATAAACTAGTTTATTGGGTTATTTGCTCAGCATACAGACTGAATTGTTATGGTGAAAAAATGCAACCCTGGTGCATACCTTTTCTAATTGTAAACCATTTGGTGATCCCTTGTTCTGTTCCAACAACTGCCTCTTGGTCATGTACAGGTTCCTCTTGAGCACAATCAAGTGTTCTGGAACATTCATTCTTTGCAATGTTGTCCATAGTTTGTCATAATCCACACAATTGAAATCCTTTGCGTAGTCAATAAAGCACAGGTAAACATCTTTCTGGTATTCTCTGCTTTCAGCCAAGATCCACTTGACGTCAGCAATGATATCCCTCATTCCATGTCCTCTTCTGAATCTGGCTTGAACCTCTGGAAGTTCTCTGTCAATGTATGGTTGCAACCATTTTTTGTATTAATTTTAGTAAAACTTTACTCTCATGGGATATCAATGATATTGTTTGATGATTTCCACATTCCACTAGGATACCTTTCATTGGAACAGGGACAAACATGGATCTCTTCTAGTCAGTTGGCCAGGAAGTTGTCTTTTAAATTTCTTGGTATAGATGAGTGAGTGCCTCCAGTGCCACATCAGTTTGTTAAAAGATTTCAATTTGTATTCCATCAATTCCTGATACCTTATTTTTTGCCAATGCCATCAATGCACCTTGGACTTCTTCCTTCAGTATCATTGGCTCTTGATCATATGCTACCTCTTGAATGGTTGAACATCAACCATTTCATTTTGGTACAGTGACTCTGTGTGTTCCTTCCATCTTCTTTTGATGCTTCCTAGATCATTGAATATTTCGCCCATAGAATCCTTCAATACCACAACTGTGGGCTTTAATTTAGTCGTCCGTTCTCTCAGCTTGAGAAATGCTGGGCGTGTCCTTCCCTTTTGGTTTTCTAACTCCAGGTATTTTCACATTTTGCTATAATATTTGACTTTGCCTTCTCAAGCTTACCTTTGAAATTTTCTGTTCAACTCTTGTACCTCGTCACTTCTTCCATTTGCTTTAGCATCTCTACATTGGAGAGCAAAATTCAGTCTCTTTTGACAGCCATTTTGGTCTTTTCTTTCTTTCTTGTCTTCTAAGTGATCTTTTGCTTTCTTCCTGTATGATGTCATCCCACAACTCTTGATGTCATCCCACAAGTCTTCTGGTATTCAGTCTTTCATGTCTAATGCATTAAATCTGTTCTGCAGATGATCTCTAAATTCAGGTGGGATGTATACAAGGTCATACTTTGGCTCTCTTGGACTTGTTTTAATTTTCTTCAGATTCAGCCTAAATTTGCCTATGAGCAATTGATAATCTGTTTCACAGTCTGCTTCTGACTTTGTTTTGGCTAGTGATATTTTGCTGATGGTGCTTTTCTACCATCTCTTTACACAGATGCAATCAATTTGATTTCTTGTATTCTATCTGGTAAGTTCCATGAGTATAGTCATCTTTTATGTTATTTTAAAAAGTTATTTACAATGAGGAAAATTGGTCTTGCAAAATTCTATCATGTGCTCTCCTGCATTGTTTCTATTACCAAGGCCATATTTTCCAACTGCTAATCCTTCCTCTTAGTTTCTAGCCTTTGCATTCCAATCACCAGTAATTATCAATACATTTTATTGCATGTTTGATCAATTTCAGACTGAAGAAGTTGGTAGAATTCTTAAATTTCATTATCACTGGCTTTAGTAGTTGGTGCATAAATTTGAATAATAGTGGTATTAACTGGTCTTCCATGTAGATGTATGGATATTATCCTATCACAGACAGCATTGTGCTTTAAGACAGATGTTGATATATTGTTTTTGATGATGAATGTGACACCATTCTTCTTCTATTTGTCATTCCTGGCATAGTAAACCAGGTGATTACCAGTTCAAAATGGCCAATATCAGTCCATTTCAGCTCACTAAAGCCTAGGATTTGGATGTTTATGTATTCCATTTCATTTTTTATAATTTCCAAGTTTCCTAGATTTATACTTTGTACATTCCATGCTCTGATTATTAATGGATGTTTATAGATGTTTCTCTTTATTTTGAGTTGTGCCCCATCACCAAATGAAGGTCCCAAGGGATATATTCCATTCACATCATCATGGTCAACTTTACTTTGAAAAGGCTGCTCTTTCCCAGTCACATTTTGAGTGCCTTCCAACCTAAGGGGCTCATCTTCCAGCATTATATCTGACAATATTCTGGTGTTCTTCATCTTGTTCCAATATTCAATATTCTGGTGCAGACAGTGATCCACTGCTATTCATAAGGTTTTCAGTGACTAAATATTCAGAACTTGTCCTTCTCTCCTACTTCCTAGACTGTCTTCCTCTGGAAGCTCAGCTGAAACCTGTCCACCATTGGAGATCTTGCTGGTATTTAAAGTACCTGGGTCATAGCTTCCAGAATCATAGCAACATGTAAGCCACCACAATGCAACAAACTTCGATGAGTTGTGGCACCTTGACAGACACCAATCCACTTTCTGTCTCTATAGGTTATCTCTTCTGGATATTTCATATACATGTAATTATGTGATCCTCTATGTCTAGCTTCTTTCACTTAGCATATTTTATGTTATTCCATACTGTGGCCTGCATCAGTACTTCTTTTTTTTTTTTTTATGGCTGAATAATAATCCACCATATGTATGTACCATAGTTTATGTATTTAGTTATACATTGATGAATAGTGTTGTTTTTAACACTCATATACAAAAATTTGAGTTGTTGTTGTTAGGTGCCATCGAGTCGGTACAGACTCGTAGCGACTTTATGCACAACAGAATGAAACACTGCCCAATCCTGGGCCAACCTCACTACTGTTGCCATGCTTGAGTCCATCGATGATGCCACTTGGCCAATCCATCTCGTTGGGGGTCTTCCTATCTTTCTCTGACCCTCCACCTTACTAAACATGATATCCTTCTCCAGCGACTGGTCCCTCCTGACAAAATGTCCAAAGTATGAGAGACGAAGTTTGGCCATCCTGGCCTCTAAGGAGCACTCCGGATGCACTTCTTCCAAAACAGATCTATTGGTTCTTTTGGAAGTCCATGGCACTTTCAGTATTCTCCTCTAACACCATAATTCAAAAGCATCAATTCTTCTAAGGTCTTCCTTATTCACTGTCCAGCTTTTGCATGCATATGGTTACTGAAAATACCATGGCTTGGGTCAGGTGCACCTTAGTCCTGAAGCTGACATCTTTGCTCTTCAACACTTTAAAAGGGTCTTGTGCAGAAGATTTGCCTAATGCAATACGTTGTATGATTTCTTGACTGTTGCTTCTGTGAGTGTTGATAGTTGATCCAAGAAGAATGAAGTCCTTGACAACTTCAATCTTTTCTCCATTGATAAGAATGTTGTTTATTGGTCCAGTGGTGAGGATTTTTGTTTTCTTGACATTGAGATGTAATTCATACTAAAGGCTGTGCTCTTTGATCTTCATCAGTAAATGTTTTAAGTCCTCTTCACTTTCAACAAGCAAGGTTGTATCATCCGTATATCTCAGGTGGGTAATGAATCTTCCTCCAATCCTGATGCCACGTTTTTCTTCATAGAACCCAGCATCTCGGATTATTTGCTCAGCACACAGGTTGAATAAGTATGTTGAAAGAATATAACCTTGTCGCACACTTTTCTTAATTTTAAACCACTCAGTGTTCCCATGTTCTGTTCGAACAACTGCCTCTTGGTCCAGGTACAGATTCCTCATGAGCACAATTAAGTGTTTCGGAATACTTATACTTCGCAATGTTGTCCATATTTTGTCATGATCCACACAATCGAAAGCCAAAATTTTGAGTAGCAGTTTTCAATTCTTTGAGGTATATATCTAGGAATATAAGTGCTTCATGTATTAGTTTCCTTCTTATTTGTTGTTAGGTGGCATAAAGTCAGTGCTGATTCATAGTCACCCTACACACAACAGAATATAACACTGCCGGTTCTGTGCCATCCTCACAATTATTATTATATTTGAGCCCATCATTGCTACAACTGTGTCACTCCATCTCAATTAGTGTTTTCCTCTTTTTTGCTGACAATCCACTTTCTCAATCACAATGTCCTTCTCCAGGGACTGATCCCTCCTGGCAACAGTTCCAAAGAATGAGTGACAAAGTCTCACCATCTTTGCCTCTAATGAGTATTCTGGCTGTACTTCTTCCAAGTCAGATTTATTTGTTCTTCTAGCATGGACTCCTGGTGTGGCACTGTAGAATCAGTACTGGACTGTGAACCACAGGATCGGCAGTTCAAACCAACTAGCTTCTCCTTGGAAACCCTATACAGGGTCGCTCTGAGTTAGAACCAACTCAACAGTACTTAACCACAAGTAGGTCCATGGTAGTTTCAATATTCTTTGCTAACCCTGCAATTCAAATGTATCAATTTAGTTCTAGTCTTCTGATTCATTGTCCTATTTTTGTTCTGCATATGAAGAGACTGAAATTATAAATTATATAATGAAATGTGCAAAAACCTGGTTTGGAAAACCAAATGGGAAGAACACACTCAGCATTTCTCAAGCTGAAAGAAATGAAAAAAAACTTCAAGCCTTGGGTTGCAATATTGAAAGGGAGTCCTGGTGTGGCACTGGACTGGGTTAATGCACTGGATTGAAAGTTTATTTTAACCACAACATCAGTTGTTCAAGCCTACAAGCCTCTTCTCAGAAACCCTATACAGGGCCACTGAGAATCAGAACTGACTCTACAGCACTTAACAACAACAAAGGGCATTATGAAAGGTATACACAGAATCACTATACCATAAAGAACTGATCGATGCTCAACCATTTCAAAAGGTAGCATCTAATCAAGAACTAAAGGTATTGAAGAAAGAAGTCCAAGATTCCTGGAACTGATGCAATACAAATTGAAATATTTCAACAAACTGATGCAGCACTGATGACATATCAGACAAGGGACTATTCTCTAAAATTTATAAAAACCTACAACATCTCTACAATACAAAGACAAGCAACCCAATTTAAAAATAGACACAGGACATGAACAGACATTTCATCAAGGAAGACATTTAGGCAGCAAACAAACATGTGAAGAAATGTTAATAATTATTAGCCATTGTTGTTTCATGCCAGTATGGGGTTTCCAAGGAGGAACTGGTGAGTTTGAACCACTGACCTTGCAGTTAAAACTGACCTTACAAGGCAACAAATTAATCCGCAGCACTACACCAGGATTCCAAAGGGGAAAGAGGTAAACAGTGATAAATACACAACCTTAGATCAATAATGCTGAGGATAGACACATGGACCCAGACACAGGCTGAAAGGGTATGGGAGGAAAAGTGAGAGTGTATTCACATATTTGAATGAGGATATTGGTACATAGGTATTTACGTTTTCTGCCAACACAACTATGAATGTGGTGGAGCATGCTGTGGGTAAAATAACAAAAACTTCTTAGGTAGTATCAGACATCTTGAGCAATAAGCAGCTAAGCCTAGGGACTCAGGACCATGGTCAATTGGCATAACATAGTCCACAAAGAAAATGTTCTATATCCTACTTGATGAGGAGTATCTGGGATCTTAAAAGCTAATGAGCAGCCATATAGCGTTCAGCTATTCATCTCTCCATATGATGAAGAAAGTAAAGTGATGAAAAGTGAAGAAGCTTGGAATCAATTAGTCCAGTGGACATCAGTCTCCATGACTTTGATAGCAGAAAAACTAGTCGGTACCCAGCTACCACTAGCAACTACTGGGAAAGTGATCATATTACAACATTCCAGATAGAATGATAAAATGATAGAAGACTGAGTAAAACAATACTCAAAATTATTTTAAAAAAAGAAAAAAAGACCAGTTTACTGGTCAGAAAGAGATTGGAGGATTCTGAGGCTATGGCCCTCAACAACCCTTCAGGTCTAGAAAGGAACTCACCCTCATGGTCCAAGCAAAAGATAGGTATCTAGTGGGGACAATAACACCAGTGAGGTATGTTCACCATGGAATGGTCAATCAATATCAAAAAAGGGCAACATTTACCTAAGAACAAAGTTACTAAAGGAAGGTGGGAAGAATGGAAATAGGAACCACAGGGAGGAAGTAGGATAAGGGTTATTGCATGGAGGGGATTGTAATCATTGAGAGGAAACTAAGTGAATGATTTGTTGAATGTAAAACCAATGATCTTGTCTGTAAACCTTCACTCAATTCACAGTAAATAAGATTTAAAAAAAAAAAAAAATTATGCAGACCAAGGCTACCTAGGTGAAGGCAAGAAGAGGTGGTTTAATGTAGAGGAATGTTCACTTGATGTTTTCAGGGCCAGATTTAGCAGATCAGGAAAATGTTTTAGGATTAGAATTCTTGATATTGTAATAAGTTTGAATGTAAAAATTATTCCAATTGCTTGCAGAAACAGTGTTCTTGAAAAGTTTTTGAATCATGAATCCTGTTTACAGCCCTGGATCTTCTGGGGTTCCCTATGCAAGTGCTAAAGGAATAGGTTATCCAGCTGGTTTTCCTATGAGCTATGCATCAGCAGAATCTGCCTATTCTCCTAATATGCACTCTGGAGCAAATCCTACCTTCCAAACAGGTTATATTCTGACATACCTTATAAAGTGTCCTATTCCCCCACCAGTGGGACTGTGCCATACTCCTCCTCCCTGAACCCTTATCAGACTGTTGTGTACCCTGTGTGAAGTGCATACCCCCAGAAGAGCCCATATGCACAGCAAATAATGTACTACATACAATCCCTGTATGCTGCTCCCCCTCATGCCATCCACCACACCACAGTGGTGCAACTCAATGGTATGCCAGCAACAGTGTATCCTGTACCCATGCCTCCTACCAGAGGCAACAGGATTACCATGGGCATGGTGGCTGGGACCACTATGGCCATGTCAACAGGCTCCCTGCTGACTACTCACTCCCAACTCCTGTCACCCCCTCACCCAGTCACTGGGCCAACATACCAAGCCCCAGAAACACCTACCTACAGTTACGTGCCCCCTCAGTGGTGATAACCCTGCAAATGTTTGAGGATGGAGCCTTGCAGTCACATCAATGAGGTTTCTCAGCTGGTGTGGCAGGCCTCGTGCTTCCAACCAGGACTCTCTTCTTAATGCTCTCAACACTTAGCTAAACACTATAACATTCTGGCCCAGCAGGTCCCAATACTGGTAGTCTTAAACAAACTTTTTTGAGTTGGTTCTTAAGCAAATCTTGTTTTGTGGACTATGTGGCAATTATTTAACTAACTAATGCACCAGACTGAAAAGCCATTTGAACTGCAAGGTTAGCAGTTCAAGCTCACCAGCTGCTCCTCAGATACCCTATACAGGGTAGCTATGGGTCAGAACTGACTCAACGGCACTTAACAACAACAACAACATAATGATGTAAAGGGACTATTAACTTATTATGAACATATCTAGTCCAATGCAGATTTAAAAAAATAAAAACGAAATTTACTCAATCTCCCTGCAGTGACCGATGCAAAACCATCATATGCAAAATCCAAATGAATGGAAAAGTATTTTACAACTTGTATTATTAATACACTGTTGTAATGTATACAAAGTCTTAAGAGTTAAAAAAAAATTTTTTTTTTTTTTTTTTTATCCAGCACTGGAGGTAGTCACTCATCTATGCCAAGAAATTTGGAAAATAGCCAATTGGCCAACCAACTGGAAGAGATCCAAGTTTGTGCTCATTCTAATGATTGGTGGCCCAATGGAATGTTGAAATTATCAACCAGCATTTAATGATATTGTTAAGAACTTCATTAAAATTTTAACACAAGGAAAATCTTACTGAAGGTAATTCATCATTAATATTACATGCAAGTAAAATTTGCTGAAGCATACTAACAGGGAGCTCTTACAAATTCAAGCTGATTTCTAAAGAGGACCTAGAATGAGAGATATTGTTGATGTCAGATAGATGTTGGCTAAAAGCAGAAAATACCAGAAAAAAATGTTTCCTTGTACTTGATTGACTATGAAAAGTCAACTCAACTGTGTGGATCATTATAAACTATGGATGACATTACTAAGAATAGATATTCCAGAACATTTCATTGTGCCCATGAGGACCTGTATATAGACCAAGAGGCAGTCATTAGGATAGATCAAAGGGATGCTGAATGGTTCAAACTCCTGAAAAGTGTAGTGCTAGGGTTATTATTTTCTTAGGACTTCCATAACAATATGCCACAAAGTGAGTGGCTTTAAACAAGGGATATTTATTACCTCACAGTTCTGGAGGCTAATTAAATTCAGTGTGTCATCAGGACTATGTTCTCTCAGAAGACTAGAAAATGTTCTTTTCTTGTTTTTCTTAGCTTCTTGTAGCTACAGGTGTTCCTGTAGGTGCACAAGACTGTTCTCGCTCTCTTTCTCTTTTTTTTTTTTTTTCGGGGGGGGGGGGGGGCTGTTTTCCTGCTATATATTATAGCCTTAGAAACACTATACAGGGTCACTATGAGTTGGAATAAACTCAGCAACACACAGCCAGCTAGTCAACCAGCCAACAACATTTTACATTCTGTTAGCAATATATGAGGATGACACTTTCTCCTGTCCTCCTCAATACTTGCTATTTACCACTGATTATATTATAGCCATCCTAGTGGGTACCAGGAGTCCTGGTGTGGTGCTGTAGGATAAGCACTCTACCACAAACTTGGCAGTTCAAACTCATCAGCTGTTCCTCGGAAACTCTATTCAGGGTCTCTATGAGTTGTAACTGACTTCACAACACTTAAGATGACATTTAACAACAAGTGGGTGTGAAGTGGTATCTCATTATTATTTTTATTTGCATTTCCCTAATGATGTTCAGCATTATTTTTCATGTGAGTAATGGCTATTTGGAAATCTTTGGATATATATCTATGTATGTCCTTAATTCATTTTTAATTAGATTTTTGTCTGTTTATTGTTAAGTTGGACAAGTTCTTATATTCTTATATGTATTCTAGATACTATGCCATTATCATCTTGTATCCTTCCGCCATACTTATTCAGTCTGTTTGTTAGCAAATAATCCAAAAAACTGGACTGTATGAAGAAGAATGTAGCATCAGAATTGGAGAAACTCTCATTAACAATCTGCAATATGCAGGCGCTATAACTTTATTTAAGGAGCTCTGGTAGCATAGTGGTTACAAGTTGGGTTGCTAACCTCAAGGTCAACAGCTCAAAACTACCAGCAGTTCCACGAGAGAAAGATGAGACTTCCTGCTCCAGGAAACATTTACAGCCTCAGAAACCCTATGCAGGGTCGCTATGAGTCGGCACCGACTCCATGGCACATCACCACCACCAAAATTTTACTTGCTGAAAGTGAAGAGAACTTGAAACACTTCATGATAAAGATGAAATACTATAGCCTTCACTATGGATTACACCTCAACATAAAGAAAACATAAAGATGATACAGGAATGGGCAGTATTTTGTTCTATTATACATAGTGTTGCTATGAGTCAAACTGACTCAATGGCACCTAACAAACATATATATTAAGCAGCTTCAAAAAGTTCCTGGAAAAATTCCATTTTTCTATAAATCTTTTTAAACCTCCGTGTTTGTGTGTGTATGTCTTGCAAATAATTTCTTCCATTGAATACATTGGTTTTCACTTTCTTGACAATGTTCTTTGAGGCACAAAATTTTTATATTTTTATTCAATCTAATTTAGATATTTTTTTATTTTGTTAATATTTGTGCCAGATTCAAGAATATATTGCCACATCCAAGGTCATAAAGAGTTACTCCTGTGTTTTCATAAATTAGTTTTATAATTTTAGCTCTCATATTTATTCATTGATTCATTTTTAGTTAACTTGTGCATGGTATGAGGTAATGGTCCAACATCATCCTTTTGCATGTACATATCTAGTCTGTACCAGAACCATTTCTTGCAAAGATTATTCCTTCCCTATTAATGGTCTCATATCTTTCTTGAAAATCATTTGGTCCTAAATGTATAGGTTTATTTATGGATTTTTAATTCTATTCCAATTGTCTGTATGTCTGTCCTTATGGCAGCAATGTTGTCCTGGTGTGGTGCTATAGGATAGGGAGTAGACTGCTAACCACAATATTTACAGTTCAAATCCACCAGTCATTCCTTGGAAATCCTAAACTTGTTTGCTATGAGCCTTAACTGATTTGATGCACTTAACAACTATGCCAGTAACATACTCTTGATTAAATTTGTGGATGTAAGGTAAAATAAATTACAATGTTTGTCATTTCAACCTTTTTTATGTGTATATTTCAGTGACATTAATTATATTAACCATTTTGAGCAATCTTCACAACTACTCATT
Source organism: Chrysochloris asiatica (assembly GCF_000296735.1). Lineage (NCBI taxonomy): Eukaryota > Metazoa > Chordata > Mammalia > Afrosoricida > Chrysochloridae > Chrysochloris > Chrysochloris asiatica. The sequence goes on from NW_006408658.1 coordinate 304,627, forward strand.
TTCAATTTTTTATTACTCTTAACAGAAACTCAGTATCCCTTCAGCAATAACTCTCACTTCCACCATCAATCCACCCTGAGTAACCACTAATAAATTTAGGTCCTATTCTAGATACTTCATATAAGTGATATAATACAATATTTTCCTTTAATGTCTAACATATTTCAGTCAGCATAATACTTCCAAGACTTACTCATGTTGTTGTTGTTAAGTGCTATCAAGCTGGTTCTGACTCATACCAACCCTGTGTAGGTTTCCAAGGAGCAGCTGGTGAGCTTGTGGTTCAACCTTGTGGTTCAAACCCACCTCGCAGTCCAGTCCATTAACTGACAGCATTGCACCATAATTCATGTGTACCATGTAGAATTTCAATTCTATATATAGATTAATAATAACCCATTATGCATATATGCCACATTCATGTAAAAATGATTTTGCAAACTAAAAATAATTGTTGAAGGAAATAAAATAAACCTATATATGGGTTGCTAATCCACCCCAGGTGGGCAGAGTAATTCTACCAGCTTCTTCAATCTGAAATTGATCAAACATGCAGTCAAGATGTATTGATCATTACTGGTGATTGGAATGCAAAGGTTGGGAGCAAAGAGGAAGGATAGTATTTGGAAAATATGGCCTTGGAGATGGAAATGATGCTGGAGATGCATGACAGAATTCTGCAAAATCAATGATTTGTTCATTTCAAATACCTTCTTTAGACAGCATAAGAGATGACTATACACATGGACCTTACCAGATGGAATACAAAGAAATCAAATTGACTACATCTGTGGAAAGAGATGAAGGAAAAG
>NW_006408658.1:306688-332706 GCF_000296735.1 Chrysochloris asiatica
CTGGGTTATATGAAGAAAAACGTGGCATCAGGATTGGAGGAAGACTCATTAACAACCTGTGATATGCAGATGATACAACCTTGCTTGCTGAAAGTGAAAAGGACTTAAAACATTTATTGATGAAGATCAAAGAGCATAGCCTTCAGTATGGATTGCAACTCAATGTCAAGAAAACAAAAATCCTCACCACTGGATAAACAACATTGTTATCAAGGGAGAAAAGATTGAAGTTGTCAAGGACTTCATTCTTCTTGGATCAACTATCAACACTCACAGAAGCAGCAGTCAAGAAATCAAATGATATATTGCATTAGGCAAATCTTTTGCACAAGAGCTTTTTAAAGTGTTGAAGAGCAAAGATGTCAGGTTGAGGACTATGGTATTTTCAATAACCTTGTATGCATGCAAAAGCTGGACAGTGAATAAGGAAGACCGTAGAACTGATGCTTTTGAGTTATGGTGTTGGAGGAGAATATTGAAAGTGTCATGGGCTGCCAAAAGAACCAATAGATGCATTCTGGAAGATGTGCAGCCAGAGTGCTCCTTAGAGGCCAAGATGGCCAAACTTCGTCTCTCATACTTCAGACGTATTGTCAGGAGGGACCAGTTGCTGGAGAGGGATATGATGTTTGGTAAGGTGGAGGGTCAGAGAAAAAGAGGAAGACCCCTAAACCAGATGGATTGGCCAAGTGGCAACATCGATGGACTCAAGCTTAGCAACAGTAGTGAGGTTTGCCCAGGATTGGGCAGTGTTTCGTTCTGTTGTACATAAGGTCGCTATGAGTTGGTACCAACTCGATGGCACCTAACAACAACAGCAACATATATGGGTTGTTGTTGTTAGGTGCTATTCAAGTGAGTTTAGACTCATAGCAACCCTGTGTACAGTATAACACTGTCTGATCCTGAGCCTTCCTCCCCATTGTTGTTATATTTGAGCCCACTGTAGCTATCACTGTGTCAATCCATTTCATAGGAATTCTTCCTCTCTTTTGGTGACCTTCCACTATGCCAAACATGAGGTCCTTCTCCAGGAACTTGTCCTTCCTGACATGTCCAAAGTATGAGAGACAAAATCTTGCCATCATTGCTTCCAAGGAGCAATCTATATACTTCTTCCAAAACAAATTTATTTGTTCTTCTGACAGTTCATGAAACTTTCAGTATTTTTCACCGACACCAGAATTCAAATGCAATGATGCTTCTTACTCGTTGTCTAATTTTCACATGCATATGAGATGACTGAAAATGCCATGGCTTGGGTCACATGTACATTAGTCCTTAAAGTGGCATCTTTGTTCTTAAACACTTTAAAGAGGTCTTTTGCAGCATATTTTTCCTAATGCATTGATTATGGTTCCGAATAAAGTAAAATATTTCACAACTTCCATCTTTTCTGTTTATCATGTTATTTATTGGCCCATTGATGAGAATTTTTGTTTTCTTTACTTTGAGGTGCAATCCATACTGAAGGCTATAGTCTTTGATCTTCATCAATAAGCATTTCAAGACCTCTTCATTTTCAGCAAGTGAAGTTGTATCATCTACATTTTGCAAGTTGCTAATGAGTCTTCCTCCAATCCTTACACCATATTCTTTTTCATAAAATCTGTCTTCACTGACATCAGCAATGATATCTCTAGTTACATAATCTTCTTCTGAATCTGCTTGAATTCTGGCAGCTGCCTGTCAATGTATTGCTGCAGCCACTTTTAGTTACATGTGATATTAATGATATTGTTCAATGATTTCCGCATTCTGTGTGGTCATCTTTCTTTGGAATGAGCACAAATATGGATCTCTTCCAATTGGTTGGTCAGATTTCTTAGCATAGACAAGTGAATGCTTTCAGTGCTGCCACAGTTTATTGAAACATTTCCATTTGTACTCCATCAATTTCTGGACCCTTGTTCTTCACCAGGAAACAGTTGCAAGCATCCATTAATAATCAGAACATGAAGTATACAAAGTATGAATCAAGGACAATTGGAAGTCACCAAAAATGAAATGGAATGTGCAAAGATTGATATCCTATGTGTTAGTGAACAGAAACAGACTGGTCTTGGCCATATGAATCAGACAGTCACATGACTTACAATGCTAGAAATGACAAAATCAAGAGGAATGGCTTCACATTCATCTTCAAAAACAGTATTTCAAGATCTATCTTGAAGTACATTGCTGTCTGTGATAGGATAACATTCATACAACTGCAAGGAAGACCAGTTAATACAAATATTATTCAGATTTACACACCTATCACAAAAGCCAATGGTGATGATGAAATTGAAAAATCCTATTGACTTCTTTGAAAAATAGGAAAAATCCTATTGACTTCTGAAATTGATCAAACGTATACTCAAGATGCATTAATTATTATTGGTGACTGGAATGGGAAACTTGGAAACAGACAGCAATTATCAGTAGTTGAAAAATATGGTATTGGTGATAGAAACAATGCTGGAGATTGCAGGATAGAATTTTGTAAGAATTATTCATTGCAAATGCCTTTTTTTTTTTCAACAACAAAAATAGAAACTATACACATGGGCCTCACCCAATAGAATACACAGCAATCAAATTGATTACAACTGTGGGAAAAGACAATGAAAAAGCTCAATAGCATCAGCCAAAATAAGGCCATGGACTGACTGTAGAAGAGACCATCAATTGTTACTATGCAAGCTCGACCAAAATACGTCTTTGAGTATATTCAACCTGAATTTAGGTGATTAGATTTGGTGCATTTGACACTAATGACTGCAGATAAGAAGATCTGTGAGATCATTATACACGAGGAGAGCAAAATATCATTAAAAAGAATGAAAGAAAGGAAAGAGCAATATGGAGGTCAGAAGAGATTTTGAAACTTGCTCTTGAAGTTACAGAAGCGAAAGTGACTGGAAGAAATGATGAGATAAAATAACTCTGCATTTCTCTAGAACTGAAGAACAATTCAAGTCTCAAGCTGCAATACTGAAGGATTCAATGGAGCACAGTGGCTCTGTACATTAAGCACTGGACTGTGAACCACAAGGTTGGTGATTTGGATCCACCAACCAATCCTTGGGAGAAAGATTAGGCTTTCTGCTCCCTCAAAGATTCACAGCCTTGGAAACAATATACAGGGTCACTGAGTTGGAACCGACTAGACAACAATTAATACCAACAACAACATGGGCAAAATGCAGGAAGCATCAAAAGAAGATGGAAAGAAAATACAGAATCCACTGTACCAAAAAGAATAGGTCAATATTCAACCTTTTCAAGAGGTAGTATATGATCAAGCACCAATGATACTGAAGGAAGAAGTCTAAGCTACACTAAAGACATTGATGAAAAAAGAGGCTCCAGGAATTGAAGGAATTCTAATTGAAACTATATTAGAAGATATACCACATCCATGGATCAGAATACTTGATTTTGGTAAAATGTCATTTCTCCCCAAATTATCTAAAGATTACAGATTCAATGCAATAACAATAAAAATCCAGCCTTTTTTTTTTTTTTTTTTTTGAGAAATTAAGCTATATTTCTAAATTTTCTATTGCAAAAGAAATTTTCAAAACAATTTTGGAAAAAGAAAATAAATTTGAAAGATTCATATTGCCTGGTTTCAAGGATTACTATAAACATCAGTAATCAAGAGAATGTGCTCCTGTCAGGAGGATAAGCTTATAGAACAATGGAGCAGAATGGAGTCCAGAAACAGACCCACAGATGAAGTGCTATTTTACAAAAATGAAAATGAGATTCAGCAGACTAGAAATTACTCTCTCAAACTGCTGGAAAAGTACATACTCTGCCCTGATAGCATCAAGGACTGATAAACAGATTGCCAACTCCACTCCATTGACAACTTTTAGGTAGCAGTGGGTTGTGCTTTGTTTCTTTTCCATTATATTATTCCATGGCTTTCTCCCCACAACCTGAAGCCATCACCTATGGGAAATGTTCTGTCAACAAAATGAAATTAGTGTTCTGATAGCATTGCCTCTGGTATCGATATCCAGTCAATTTTCTATTTAAATAGTTCTTTGTCCAAATCTCTGGACACAGCTTCCATTAGGATTATGGTAAATATACCTATGTGAGCCCCTGGAGTTTAAGTTGCATCTTCCACATGCATTCATTGTACTACTGACCACACTACTGATTACACTGTGTGATAAACACTATCTATGATAGAAACTGAAATCATACATTAACAGAGAACTTCCAGAGGTTCAAGCCAGATTCAGAAGAGGACATAGCAGAAGGGATATCATTGCTGATGTCAGGAGGCTCTTAGCTAAAAGCAGAGAATACCAGATTGTGTGGACCATGACAAACTATAGACAAAATTGGGAAGAATGAGTATTCTGGAACACTTTACTGACTATGCAAAGACTTTCGATTGTGTGGACAACAAGCTATGGACAACATTGGGAAGAATGAGTATTCTGGAACACTTAACTGTGTTCAACCAAGAGACAGTTGTTGGAATAGAACAAGGGAACACAGAATGGTTTAAAATTAAGAAAGGCATGTTCCAGGATTGTATTATTTAACCATACTTATTCAATCTGTATGCTGAACAAATAATCAGAGAAGCTGGCATCGGGATTGAAGGAAGATGCATTAACAACCTGCAATATGCAGATAATACAACCTTACTTTCTGAAAGTGAAGAGGACTTAAAATACTTATTGATGAAGCTCAAAGACCACCACCTTAGGTATGGGTTGCATCTCAATGTAAAGAAACAAAAATCCTCACCATTGGACCAATAAACAACATCCATATCAATGGAGAAAAGATTGAAGTTGTCAAACACTTCACTTTTCTCAGATCAACCATCAACACTCATGGAAGCAGCAGTCAAGAAATCAAACAACGTATTGCATTGAGCAAATCTACCACACAAGACCCCTTTAACGTGTTGAAAAGCAAAGATGTCCATTTGAGAACTAAGGTGGCCCTAACCCAAGCCATAGTATTGTCAATAACCTCATATGCCATTATGAGATTATTTTGCATATGCACACAAAAGTTGGACAGTGAATAAAGAAAACCGCAGAAGAGTTGATGTATTTGAGCTATGGTGTTGAAGGAGAATACTAAAATTACCTTGGATTGCCAATATAACAAACAAATCTGTGTTAGAAGCAGTACAACCAGAGTTGAAGCAGTACAACTTCTTGGAAGCCAGGATGGCCAAACTTTGTCTTTAATACTTCAGATATATTATCAGGAGGGACCTGTCACTGGAGAAGGATATTATATTTGGTAACGTGGAGGGTCAAAGAAAAAGAGAAAGACTCCCAAAGAGATAGATTGGCACAGTGGCTGCAGCGATGGGCTCAGGTATAGCAATGATTGTGAGGCTGGACAAGGACCGGGTACTGTTTTGTTCTGTGGTGCATAGGCATCTAACAACAACAATAACAATGGTAGACACTTGTTTTGTTTTGCATTTTGGAAGGCAAGGATTAGATACAGATTGGCTGATGGACTTAAAAATGTAAATTATCACTCGATTCACAATAAAAATAATAAGTAAATAAATGACTAAATGAATGCAGTGTCTGCTTTCAATAATTCATAACTTGTGGAGTATTGGACACTGCCACTGTTAGAAAAGACCAATAATCCAGTTGAATGTTGAAGAAGGATTGAGTAAGATGCAGAAGTACTCACAAACACAGTTATGGAAATTTTGGAGTTGGTTCCTTCTTAATTTTGGTGTCTCTGTACACTCTGGGTAACAGTGTAAGTACTTTGAATAGGACTGATAAAGTAAGAGGGCTTGTATATTGCAGGGAAACATTTTACTGATTTTAGATCCAAGGATAGCTTGTCATATGGGGATATTGTTGTTGTTGTTATGTGCCTTTTGAGTCGGGTACTACCCATAGCGACCATGTACAGGGTTTCCGAGGGTGTAAATCTTTATGGGAGTAGAAAGCCTCATCTTTCTCCCGCGGAGCGGCTGGTAGTTTCGAACCGTTGACCTTAAGGTTCGCAGCCCAATTCGTAACCACTACGCTACCAGAGCTCCTTATGGGGATAGACAGTCCTAAAAGAGGCATGGGGTAAATGAATGGTGAAAAAATTAAATGAGTTCAGTCCTCAGCAGAACTTAAGGATGAACAATAAGGGTTTTATACATACATATAAGACAAAAATAATTAAATTAAGATGTTTATCAGAATTTGTTAAAATGGCTATAGGAAGCTCTGGTAGCGTAGTGGTTACGAATCGGGCTGCAAACCTTAAGGGCAGCGGTTCGAAACTACCAGCCGCTCCGCGGGAGAAAGATGAGGCTTTCTACTCCTGTAAAGATTTACACCCTCGGAAACCCTGTACAGGGTCGCTATGGGTCGGAACCGACTCGAAGGCACTTAACAACAACAACAACAACGATGGTAATACACAGAAATATTTAAGAGAAGTTGGGGGTCTTTGGAATGAATTTAGTCTAATATACTTAGTTCATTGTTTGCTCCCTCAATGAAATGGGCAGGAAATAGATGCTCTTGTGTGTCTCTAACTCAATTCTGACTCATCGCAATCCGGAATAGGGTTTCTGAGGTTTTAAATCTTTTTTTTTTTTTTTAAGTTTCTATTGTGAATTGAGTGAAAGCTTACAGGGCAGATCATCAGTTTTACATTCAACAAATCATATACTTTGTTTCAATACAATGGTTATAATCCCCTCCATATACCATCAGTTAACAGTATTTCTCTCTAGTCATTTCAGCTCTCTCTTTTTTTTTTTTTTCAAACACTCAGGCATATATAATAATTTACAACACCAAAGGGCACATTCTGCAAGCCTGCCTCCAAGCCGCCAGCTCTCAGTCTCTCTCTTTCTAAGAATCTAGAGTCCTCAGCTGCTCCCTCTCTCCATGTTCCCCATCTCTGCCTCCATCTCTGGAGTCACTGTTTCTCTGCATTGAGGCTGTAAATCTTCATAGGAGCAGAAAACCAAATCTTCCTCTCACAGATGCTTCAGCAGACCTTCTCAAATTGTTCTTTTCATGGTGGGAAAAGAATCCCAAAACACTTTAATAAGGGATAATCCTGTGTATACTAAATTCTAGAATCATTATAATTATTTTCTGCAATGACATAAACACTAAGTCCTAAGAATAGTTTTCCCCTACTATTCCCTTTTTCAACTCCAATGCTGTTTTACAATTTAATTCAAAGTTTATTTAAATTGGAAGGTATTTTAATATCATTATGAACTCCCCATTTAAGCACATAAATTAATTGTTCTGAATATTATACATGCTTCCAGGGAGTCAAGGACTGTCTCCTTCTCCTTCATTAAGGAAAAAAAAAAAATAGGACAAAGAAATCTAAAGGACACCATGATGGATGCTCCTTTGGGGAAGGTCAAATTGACCTTAATGAGTCACCTGGTACCATAAGTCATTTCTGTACTATGAACCCAAGGACCTTTTCTCAAAGGGCCAGGCAAAAAGTTCACTGGAAGGTTTGCATCATTCTATTTGAGCCTCCCTTTTTCTTCTATCATACATATAAAGACACCTTTTTCTCCACTACACTCATTGCCATCCTCCTAGTATGTATGCAATTGTATGACTTGACCATAAGGAACATTCAGTGGTTCACATTGTTGATTACTGAGTCCTTAACTACTTTAAAACTAAATGGACAACACTTACTTTATAAAGTTTTCTTGTGAATTTAGCATCAATAATTATTTTTCTGAAAGGTAAGTGCAATATAATGGATTTTGTTAAAATAAATTAAGTTTTTATTTGTTCAATTAGAAATGGAAAAAAAAAAAAACACACACACAAAAGAGTTACTGCTCTTACCAGCTTTAGATCTTGACCCTTGTGGAAACTGTGGCCTCAGCCACATTCTATACACACACAGTAGGCTGCCCGGAGTCTCCGAGGAGGATGTGGATGGTTTGCAGAAGTCAAAGGAAATCAGGAAGAAACTAGCTGGATATACAGACTGAATGAGGTTCGTGACCCTATGTCCTCTATGCATCATAAAAAGTGACTCATGCATTGAGAAAAACAGTATTTGAGTAGACTGAATCCCAGATCCATGAAGGGTAGGATACCAAATTGGAGCGCTCTAGAAGGACCGTAAGTGGCCAATGGAGAGGAAGTGAAGGGCAAGAATCTGATTGGCATAGCCCAGAATTAAGAAGGCAGCAGATACTGTAGATACAACATGTCCCATCTTAATTTAGATTTGTAGTGAAAATATTTGACTAATCTTGACAGAAAAATTAGACTTCTCATTCAAAAATTACATAATTAAAAATCAACCATACTTCCTTTCTGGTTACTGAAAAGTGTTACTTATCCCAAATCTATGTAAAAGTCTAATTGTTTTACAGATACCATGTATTTTGATTTCACAACGAAGTTATATATTTGTGATAGTTACTTTCATTTTACATGAAAGAGAGTTTAAATACCCTTTCCTAATTAACACAGCTGACTTGTGGGAAGCCAGATATTTGAACTGCCTGAATCCACTGTCTTCACAACTCTGCTGTCATTTAGTGTCAGTCCATACAGCAGAATTGGACTCACTGAATTCTTCTCTGTCAGAAGGCAAAGAACGCAAAAAGTTCCTTTGCCTGAGACCAGAGTATATTCAGAGACTGAGGAGAACTGTGAGGAATCTAAAAAGTATGCCACATGGGGAATGGCCAAAGGAACAGCTTTTGCATGCCTTGGAATTGGGTTTCGGAGGCTGTAAATCTTTAAGAGCGCCTAAACCTCATCTTTCTTGTGTATAGCAGCTGATGGGTTCAACTGCTGACCTTGTGATTAGCAGCCCAATGCATAATCCACTATGCTACTAGGGTTCCTTGCCCAAAGGTTCTTTAGCTGTTTACTTTTAGAAAAGGGAAGGAAGGCATATAGACAAAGTAGCTAGTGTTGTTGTTATGTGCCGTGGAGTCGGTTCCAACTCATAGCGACCCTGTACAGGGTTTCCGAGGCTGTAAATCTTTACGGAAGCAGCAAGCCTCATCTTTCTCCTGGTAGTTTCGAACTGCTGACCTTGCGATTAGCAGCCCGATTCATAACCACAGCACTACCAGGGCTCCTTTAGATGTATTAAAATATTTGAAAGATTTTTTTGAATCTAGAAAATTAGATAGTTGTACATGGGAAAGCAATTGATAAGATTAAAATCAAATTTTTAACAATAGAGTTGAAATGAAACATCCAGCTGCCTATTGCTAGAGAAATTTTAGCAGGTGCTTCAAGAAATCATTAAGAAAGACATAGACCATCTTTATTAATTAGCTTCAGGTTCTCAACTGAACCTGATTTATTATAATCTCAACTCCTGATTTATTATACCTGACTCTTCACTCAGTTGTAGAACTCAATCCTGCCCTCAGAAGAACTACAGACTTACTTATTCTAAAGTAAGAAATGTTTGTTTTTAAGAAATTAAGAAAATTTGAAGACATTGGTAATGATATTTATCACTTATGGTAAAAAAAATTTAAATTTTAAAAACTGCAACAACGTTGTTAGTAGACATGTTTCTATGAAATGTAAACCAATAACATTGACTATAAATCTCATTATCATGTTAACACGACTCTTGAAAAGTACAAGAGTTGCAAGGAAGCATATATAAGGAGATGCATTTAGAAAGGTAATAGGAGACAGATTGTGAAGCTCCATGAACACCATGTTATGGAGTTTGATGCTATTCCATCCAACATGTCAGCTGTGAAGATTATTCAGGAAAATAGAAACTATGTTATTAAGTTAAAATATAAATTTTTAAAATGGGATGTGCACTATTATTACAAATATATATGGCATTTGCATATGCATAAAAAGTAAAGTACATCAAAAGTGAGCATTTGCTATGAATTGAACTGTGTCCCCCTGAAATCTGTGTTATAAATCCTAAACTATGCCTGTGGTAAACATTCCATTTGGGAACGGACTGCCTTTGTCCTTAAGATCCTGAGTCAGGACTGGTATAGGTTATGTTTTATGTAAAAGAGAAATGTTTATATAAAAGAGAAAAATAAGCAAGTGAGAGAAGCAGAGGTAGGGACAGAGAGATGCCAGAGCTAAATGAAGATTGACCAGGAGCTGGAACTCAAAGAGACGAGGACCTTCTTCCAGAGCCAACTGAGAGAGAAAGTCTTCACCTAGCACAGCCACACGAAATTCAGACTTCTAGACTCCTAAACTGTGAGAAAATTATATTCTGTTTGTCAAAGTCATCTTCTTGTGGTATTCTGTTATAGCAGCACTAGATAACTAAGACATGATTACTAAAATAAAGAATTACAGATGGGCATTTCTTCAGTTTTTAAAATGTAAAAAAAGATGCTAAAATAATTTGTAAATATGTAAATTTGCCCATTTAAATACTTGTAAAACTTAGTTCAAGGGATTGTTATTTAGCTGAAGTTAATGAAAAATAGATGTAGCATAAATGAAATTTTCAAATAATCTGAAATAAATCTTAAACTTTTTTTCCATTTTATATTTGACAGAAGTGTTTTTAAATGATTTTCACACTTTTCTCATTATGATAATATATTATTGCAATGAATCTTTAATATGATCTGAAACTAGCATTGAACTATAGTAAATTCTCTGTATCTTTTATTATTTGTCATTATTTCTTCTTTCTTAGAAATTCCTTAAAACACAGGAATTTCACCTCATTGTCACAGGATGATAGCAAATCATGGAAATGAAAATCCAGGCAAGAGCTCAATAAAATAACAAAGATAGGTAGCACTGTGGTAAGTTTAGTGTTTTTATTATCGCAAATCATAAAACACTGCTTTTCTATTATTCCCTTAGGATAAATATCCAGAAATGGATTTTTAATAAATTTATCATATTTTCTCACATTATCCTCCTGATGTTTGATTCAATTTGTGGGATTGCTAGTTCTGAGAGTAAATATTTATGAACAATTAAATGCTTAAAAATAATGGGTATTAATTGAATTAAGGATGAATTACACACAAGGTTATTATGCAGGTCTCACAAATAATGTTAGTGACAAATGTGATAAATGCTTATTCTAAAATGGAAAATAAAAAAAGCAGCATTAAAAATCTATCTACAATGTGATAAAATTTAGATTAAAATATGTCTTGAGGGAAAATCTTGAAAAGAAATAAACCAAATAACTAATAGTTGATGTGTGAGATAGTCAGATATGAAAAGAACATTTCTTTTGAATCTTCAAGTGATTTCGTTTGCCAACATGTTTCTGAATGTTTTATGCAGAAACCAAATAAATCATTGTTTCATTTTATTTACACCACAGTTACAGCATTTTCCATGTTCTAAAAATGTGCTGGTAGTCTTCATGCACTACTAGTCTTGGTGTCTTTGGACAAGGATACTAAATTACAGTTATCTATAATAATAATAATGCATTCACTATTCAACACAGCACTAAGCATTTATGATACAGAGATAAGATGTACAGATTGAGTAGTGTATGTATTAACTGGGGAGAATGACATGTAGACAAGCAAACAGCTGAAAAAAAATCCATAACCCAGTGTAAACACAGGCTATCTAGGTATCTGCAAATAAAGGCTACCTGATCCACTCTAGGAGTCAGAGAGGCATTGGAGAGATATGGCTCTTAAAGAAGGTCAAGTGTTACCAGGGTGCTGATGGAAAAAGCTGGGAGAGCTCCAGGCAGAAGGAAAGGTGAAACAAATGTCAGAGAAAATTGAGTGCATTGCCAGGACTCTACGTAATTCTGGAAAGGTTTACAAGAGTGAGAGACAGGCAGAGCGTGATATACAGGGTCATATCTGAACGGGTGTTATATGCTGTACTAATGAGACTATTGTTGTTAAGTGCTTCCAGTCCATTCCGACTCATAGCACCCAGTATCAGGTTTCCTAGGAGTGGGTGGTGACTTTTAACTGCCAATCTTGTGGTTCAAACTGACTTTGCAGTCCAGCGCATTAACCAATGCAGGTTAGGTTTCATCATTAGAACTTGAGCAGTAATTGGAAACCTTAAACATGCTCTTTTTGCATCATCTTTGTGCTTTGTGCTTCAGCAAGAGCTCACTTAGGCAGTAGATATAAGAAGATAATAATAAAGTTAGGGAGGTAATTAGGTAAATAAATAAAAGATGAAAAGTGAACAGGGCTATGGCAAAAGTACAGACAGTAGGAAATGAAGGGATAAAATTGGGAGCTACATTGTAGATAGAGTCCTGGTATGGTGCTATGGATTAATGCATTGGACTGCAAATTCGGTTTGAATTGCAAGATCAGTGGTTCAAGTTCACCAATTGCTCCTTGGAAACCCTATACAGGGTCTCTATGGGTGGAACCTATTTGACAGCATTACACGGTCAGAAGTTCGAAACCACCAGCTGTTCTGCAGGAGAAAGATGAGGCTTTATGTTCCTATAAAGATTTACAACCTCAAAAACCCTGTACAGGGTTGCTATGAGTTGGAACCAACTCCATGGCATATAACAACAATAACAACAACACATTGTAGACAGACTATATGTATTTTACTATTACAGGTAGTACAATATTGAAGTATTCTGTGGGCAAACTATTGAATGATGCAAGAAGAATCAAAAGAAGAGAGAAAGACTACACAGAGTCTTTGTACAAAAATAATTGGTTAATGTTCAACTATTTCAAGTTGTAGCATATGATCAAGACCCAAGGTTGTTGAAAGAAGATGTCCAAGCTACAATGAAGGCACTGGTGGAAAACAAAACTCCAGGAATTGATCAAATACAAATTGAAATGTTTCAAACTGGAGGGGCTCATTCAACTATGTCAAGAAATTTGGAAGACAACTTCCTGCCCAACTGCCAGGAATAGATCCATATTTTGCCGATTCCAAAAAAAGATTACCAAACAGAATGTGGAAGCCATCAGAGAGTATCATTAATATCACATGCAAGAAAAAAAAATGTGCTGAAGTAAATTTAAAAAATGCTGCAGCAGTACATTTACAGGGAACTGTCCGTAAATCAAGCCAGACTCCAAAGAGGGTGTACATAGAACTAGGATATCTTTGCTGACATCAGATGGATCTTGGCAGAAAGCAGAGAATACCATAAAGATGTTTACTTGTGCTTTATAGGCCATAGAAAGGCTTTAGGCTATAGACAACACTGTGATCAATGGGTATTCCGGGACACTTGATTGTGCTCATGAGGAACCTGTACATAGACCAAGAGGTAGTTATTCAAATATAACAAGGGGATACAGAATAGTTTAAAATCAGGAATGGTGTATGCCAGAGTTGTATCCTTTCATCATACTTATTCAATCCATATGCTGAGGAAATAATCCAAGAAACTGGATTATATGAAGAATGTGGCATCAGGATGGAGGAATACTTGTTAGCAATTTGCAATAGGCAGATGATAGATACAACCTTCCTTTCTGGAAGCCAAGAGAACTTAAAATACTTATTGGTGAAGATCAAAGACAACAGCTTTCAGTATGAACTGCACCTCAATATAAACTAAGTGAATATCCACACAACTAGACCAATAAATAGCACCATAATGAATGGAGAAAACACTGAATTTGTCTAAGGCTTCATTTTGCTTGGTCCACAATCAACATTCATGGAAACAGCTGCTAAAAAATAAAACAATGTATTACATTAGGCAAATCTTCTGCAAAAGACCCCTTTAAAATGTTAAGGAGCAAAAATGTCACTTTGAAGACTGAGGTGCATCTAACCGAACAATGGTAGGTTCAGTCACCTCATGTGAATGTGAAAGTTAGACACTGAGTAAGGAAAACCAGAGAAGAATCTATACATTTGAATTATGGTGTTGGAGAAAATTGAAAGTACTACTAAAGGAACAAACAAATCAGTCTTGGAAGAAATATAATCAGAATGCTTCTTAGAAGCACAGATGGTGAAACTTCATCTCTTATACTTTGGACAGGTTTTTAGTGGGACCAGTCTCTAGAAAAGGACATTATACTGAGTAAAGTGAAGGGTTAGAGAAAAGAGGAAGACTCTCAATGAGATAGACTGACACAGTGGCAGCAAAATGGGCTCAAAATTAACAATTGTGAGGATGGCACAGGACCATGTGTTTTACATAGGATCACAGTGAGTCAGAACCACTCGACATCACCTAACAATAACAACAACAGAAAGAAGGCTAGGATGATTTTCAAGTTGCATATATGGGTGATTGTGGATGGTGAAGTCATTCCTCAGAAGTAGAACATAGGATAAGAAGTAAAAGACAGGATGAGTTTGATATAGGGCAGTCTAGGTTTGACACTTGTGCAGTGCAGTGGCCCTAGAGGATAAATGCTGAACTGTGAGCTACCAGGTGAGCAGTTTGAACTACTAGCCACTCTACGGGAGAAAGATGAGGCTTTCTGCTCCTGTGAAGCTTTAGATACTGGATAACACTATACAGGTTGTTGTGAGTTGGAAGTGACTCAACAGAACTTAACAACAACCAAAGATTTGAGAAACGTGTGTAATTTCCCACTGGAGAACCCAATAAGTCATTGAAACTATCGATCTGGAAACTGGGAGAGAAATCTGTTTAAGAACCAAGATTTGAGTGGTCTTTTTATATAAATATTGTTACTGTCCTTAAGTGCCTTTGAGTATGTTTCAACTCATAAAGACCATGTATAGGGTTTCCAAAGAGCAGATAGAGGGTTTGAATCACTGACCTTAAGGTTAGTGGTGGATTCCAGTGGGAATTCCCATATAAATATTATATGAAGAAAATAATATAACTGAGATACCAGAGGGTTAGGTTGGATTATTCTCATTTTGTTAAAAAGAAGAAGTCAAAAAGCCAAATTCAGTAGACTATTTGTAATTACAGGTTGGAGAAGGACTTTTCCTTCACTGTGAATGAGTCTGAGGAACAAAAAAAGAAAGAAAGAAAACCAGGAGCATGTAGCATGAGAGAAGCATAACAGGGACTTAATAAATGAGAGAATGAACTCATAAAATAAATGAATGTTCACATTTGTCTCAACAGGAACAATTCATGGACGAGATGGAGTTTGGAAATGATACCATTGTGACAGAGTTCATCATTTTGGGGTTAACACAAGATCCTATACTTTCTATCGTCTTATTTGTGTTATTTCTAGGAATCTATTCTGTCACCGTAATAGGCAACATCAGCATAATCATTTTAATAAGAAGCTGTTCCCAACTTCACACTCCCATGTACCTCTTACTCAGCCATTTGGCTTTTGTGGACATTGGGTTTTCCACATCAGTCACACCTATTATGCTTATAGGACTTCTTAGACACAGAACAGTCCTCCTTGTCACTGCCTGTAAAGTCCAGCTCAATTCTGTGGTCATGTTTGGGACAACTGAATGCTTTCTGCTGGGTGCTATGGCCTATGATCGCTATGTGGCCATCTGCTCACCACTGTCCTACTCAACCCACATGTCCCCCAGAATCTGCATCCTCTTAGTGGGAGCTTCCTACGTGGGTGGGTGTATAAATGCTTGGACATTTACTAGTTGCTTATTGGGTCTGTCCTTCTGTGGACCAGATAAGATAGATCACTTTTTCTGTGATTACTCCCCTGTTGTGAAACTTTCCTGTTCAGAGCCCTCCATCATTCAAATTATTCCTTCCATCTCTTCTGGAGCCGTCATTTCATCCACCATGTGTGTCATAGCTCTCTCTTATGTCTACATCCTCATCACAATCCTGAAGATGCGCTCCACTGAAGGGAGACATAAGGCCTTTTCCACTTGTACCTCCCACCTCACTGCAGTTACTCTCTACTATGGGACTATTACGTTTATTTATGTGATGCCCACATCCACACACTCAAATGACCAGAACAAGATAGTATCTGTGTTTTACACAGTGGTGATCCCCATGCTGAATCCCCTTATCTATAGTCTGAGGAATAGAGATGTAAAAGAGGTCCTGAGAAAGGCAATTGTAAGAATACATTATTAAGCTCCAATCTTAGTATTTCTGGCCAGCTGTGTTTCTGTTTACACGTACAGTAAGACCTGGGGCTATGATTGCTAATTTAGTGACAATTCATACTTTATCTTTAATGTTATGTAAATTTGCCCTCACTTTTAAACCACTGAACAATCACCTATCTCTTACTCAAAACAATTTTTCTTCACAATCACCTTCACTTGAACTACATGAAGCTTTTGAATCCTGGGAAAGACTGTTTTGAACCTTTTCTTGGAATAAAATGAGGCTAAATAAGAACCATGCAAAACACCTGTTCTGACTTACCTATAAATTCAGCTTGAAGACACACTAAAAATGGATCTCCTTCATAACCCAGGGACTGCCTATATCACACTTAGTAGCTACCAGATGCTTGTTTAAGCTAAGGTTGTATGTGTTTGCTCTAACTCTTGCTTTTATACACTTGAAAGCCAACTAAGAGACACCTTGAAACCAGTAATAACACTGCCGTTGTTGTTGTTAAGCTCCTACTCATAGAAACCCTATTTAGGATTTCCAAAGATCAAGTGGGGTGTTTGAGCCACCAACATAGTGGTAATCAGTCCAGTGCTTATCCCACGGCTCCACCCAAGACTCCCTAAGAAAAATAATTATTGAGCACTTGTAGGTACCATGAATGTTTCCTATATTTAGCACTTATTATGTACCAGGCCCTATTCTAAATAAGTTACATATATCAATTCATATATCACTCATGACAATCTTATGACCTGGTAGTATTCTTTTACTATTAAATCATCTGAGGCACAGAGACGTTAAGTAGATTGCCCAAAGTCACATTTCAAAAGGCATGTGGAACTAGTATTTGAATCCAGATAGTCTGATTCCAAAGCATTATGTATCTGCATTTAATTTTCACAGCAATCATATGACTTAGATATAAATTTCCCTCAATTTACAGATAAGGAAACTGAGTTAGAGAATGGCCAATAGTTTCCCCATATCAATGTGGATTCAAGTCTTCAGTTTCTAGGCTCAATGTGCTTAACCTATATTACACCATCACACCCAATTAAATTACTTTAGCACTTTCCTGATACAGACGATTTGTGCCTAAGCTAGAAGACCTCCAAGATGGTCTAGTTTGTAGAAATCCTAGAACAAAAATGAGGATGGGAAAATTAGGCTGATTTCCAGCTTTCAGTAAATCTGGTCTTGACATAAAGATCACATGATTTGACCAGAAGCCTACCTATATTTAAATGCATGTTAAAAACAAGTAGTTCTATTTGGTATAATTGGTGCTATGTGATTTTAATTCTAAGTATTACAAATTACATGTTAGCAAAAAAAAAGAAAAAAAAACCCTACAAGTACATAGGTCTGGACTGATTTAAAAAATTAGAGTCTGTATATTACTAGAAATATTGTCCCAGTTGTGTAGATGTGTCTCATATTGACTGGGAAAGGGTGAGGGGCATTTGCTGCAGTATAGGGACTCCTAGCTCAAAGCAAATATTAAAACAACTGGTTATGGATCTAAATGCAAGGCTTGAAAATCTAATTGTTGTTGTCTCAGAGAGGTTGGGAGTGGGTGAGAGAAGTAAGGCTTGGGATATATAAGAAAAGATATCTAGTAAAATATAAAATATTGTAAGGTAAACATGTAGAGTTCTATAAAAAAAATTTTCAATTAGAAAGCACTTGCACAGAATAAGCACTGAAAGGTAACTGAAAACGTATGAAATTATTAAATAATGTGTTTGTGCTCATGTTCTTGTTTGAGTTTCTATTACTTTAATACCTTATTTTCAATAAATAAAATTTCAAAGTAAATAAAAATTATATTTGTAAAGACCCTGATTCATACTAGGCACTCAAAACTATATAGCGACCCAGATAGTATGTAGAACACAGATGTCCCAATTTCTCTTCTGAACTGTGGGAGAGTCCACTCCCGTTCTCTTTTATGGAGAGCAGAGCTCTATCCATATTGCCAAAAGAACAAACAGATCTGTGTTGGAAGAAGTACAACCAGAGTACTCCTTGGAAGCCAGGATGGCCAAACTTCATCTCTCATACTTTGGACATTTTGTCAGAAGGGACCAATCACTGGAGAAGGATATAATGCTTGGTAAAGTGGAGGATCAGAGAAAAAGAGAAAGACCCCCCAACAAGAAGGATTGGCACAGTGGTGGCAATAATGGACTCCGGCATAATAACGATTGTGAGGTTGGTGCAGAACCAGGCAGTGCTTTGTTCTGTTGTGCACAGCATCAATACAAGTCAGTACAAACTCAATGGCACCTGACAACAACAACAATGGTAGAAGCTTGTTTTTTGTGTGTGTTTTGGCAAGAAGGGATTAAAATAGGTTAGCTAATGGACTTAAAAATAAATGATTAAATGGATGCAGTGTCTGCTTTCAACAAGTCATAACTCATGGAGTATTAGACACTGAGTAAGAATTGATCAATAATCCAGTTTAATGTTGAAGAAGGATTGAGTAGGATGCAGAAGTACTCACAAACACAGTTACAGAGATTTTGGAAGTGGTTCCTTCTTAATTTTGGTGTCTCCATACATTCTTGATAAGAGCGTAAGTACTTTGAATAGGACTGATAAAGTAAGAGGGCTGATATATTGCAGGAAAATATTTTAATGGTTTTAAAGGATATTCTTGTCAGATGGGGCTAGAGAGTCCTAGAAAAGGCATGGGGCAAATGAATGGTGTAAAAATTAAGGAAGTTCAGTCCTCAGCAGAACTTAAAGATGAACAATGAGGGATGTATACAAAATCATTATAATTATTTTCTGCAATGATATAAACACTAAGTCCAAAGAATCGTTTTCAACTACTATTCCCTTCTTCAATTCAATGCTCCTTTACAGTTTAATTCAAAGTTTATTTAAATTGGAAGGAACTTTAAAATCATTATGAACTCTCCATTTAAACACAAAAATTAATTGCTCTGAATATTATACATGCTTCCAGGAAGTCAAGGACTGTCTCCTTCCCCTATATTAAGGGGGAAAAAAAAGTAGGAGAACGAAATCCAAAGGACACCATGATGAATGCTCCTTTGGGGACAGTAAAATTGACCTTAATGAATCACCTGGTTCGATAAGTCATTTCTGTACTAAAAACACAAGGACCTTTTCTCAATGGGGCAAGCAAAAAATCACTGGAAGATTTATACTGTTGTATTTAAGCCTCCCTTTTTCTTCTACCACATATATAAAGACACCTTTTTCTCCTACTACACTCATCCTCATCTTCCTAGATTGTATGCAACTGTATTACTTGACCAGAAGGAGACTTCAGTGGTTCACATTGTCGATTACTGAGTCCTTAACTACTTTAAATGCACAACACTTACTTTATAAAGTTTTCTTTGGAATTTAGCATCAAAAATTATTTTTCTGAAAGGTGAGTGCAATATAATGGATTTTTTTGCAATAAATTAAACTTCTGTTTGTTCAACTAGAAACAAAACAACAACAACAACAAAAGAGTTACTACTCTTACCGGTGCCTTTGTCTGAGACCAGAATGTGTTCAGAGACTGAGGAGAATTGTGAGTGATCTAAAAAGTACCCTACATGGGGAATGGCTGATAGAACAGCTTTTGTATGACCTAGAGTTAAATTTCTGAGGCTGTAAATCTTTACGGGAGCATAAAGTCTCATCTTTCTCCTGCACAGCATCTGATGGATTCGAACTGCTGACCTTGTGGTTAGGAGCACAATGCATAGCTTACTATGCTGCCAGGGTTTCTTGCCCAAAGGTTCTTTAGCTGCTTACTTTAGAAAAAGGAAGAAAGGCATAGATACAAAATAGCTGTAGATATATTTAAATATTTCAAGGACTTTTTTTAATCTATAAATTTAGATTCTTTATACACTTTAACTCATGCGGAAGCAATTGATAAAACTAAAATCATATTTTTAATATTAAGCTGAAATGAAACAGTTAGTTGCCCATTACTGGAGGACTGTTAAGAGACGCTTCATGAAAATCTTTAAGGAAGACATAAAACATGTTTGTTAATGAGCTTCAGGTTCTCAATTCCTGACTCTTCATTCAGTCACAGAACTCCTCAGAAGAACTAAAGACTTACTTATTCTAAAGTAAGAAATGTTTGTTTTTAAGAATTTAAGAAGATTTGAGGACATTGTTAATGATATTTATCATTTATGGTAAATTTTTTAAATCTTAAGAAGTGCAATAATGGTGTTAGTAAACATGTTTGTATGGAAATTTAAACCAGTAACATTGAATATAAATCTCATTATCACGTTAACACCACTCTTACAAAGTACAAGAGTTGCAAGGAAGCAAATATAAGGAGATGCATTTAGAAAGGTAATAGGAGACAGATTGTGAAGCTCCATGAACACCATGTTATGGAGTTTGATGCTATTCCATGCAGCATGTCAGCTGTGAAGATTATTCAGGAAACTGGAAAATATGTTATTAAGTGAAAATATAAATTTAAAAAGTGGAATGTACACTATGATAAAGCTATGGCATTTGCATATGCACAAAAAGTAAAGTACATCAAAAGTGAGCATTTGCTACGAATTGTGTCCCCCTGAAATCCGTGTTATAAATCCTAACCTCTATGCCTGTGGTAAACATTCCATTCGGGAATGGACTGCCTTTGTCCTTAAGATCCTGAGGCAGGACTGGTATAGGTTATGTTTTATGTAAAAGAGAAATGTTTATATAAAAGAGAAAAATAAGCAAGTGAGAGAAGCAGAGATAGGGGGCAGAGAATTGCCAAAGCTAAATGAAGATTGCCTAGCAGCTGAAACTCAAAGAGACGAGGACCATCTTTCAGAGCCAACTGAGAGAGAAAGTCTTCACCTAGCACAGCCACACTGAATTCAGACTTCTAGACTCCTAAACTGTGAGAAAGTAATATTCTGTTTGTCAAAGTCATCTTCTTGTGGTATTCTGTTATAGCAGCACTAGATAACTAAAACATAATTACTAAAATAAAGAATGTACAGATGGGCATTTCTTCAGTTTTTAAAAAAAGATACAAGAGCATATGCAAAATTCTTTGTAAATATATAAATTTACTAATTTAACTGCTTATAAAATTTAGCTTAAGGGATTGTTATATAGCAGAAGTTAATGAAATAAAGATGTAGCATAAATTAAATTTCCAAGTAACTGAAATAAAAGTCTGAAAAATATTTAATATATGATAGAAATGTTTTAAATGATTTCCACACTTTTCTCATACTAGAGAAATATATGATAAATATAATATTGCAATGAACCTTTATATGATCTGAAAGTAGCATTAAGTTATAGTAAATTCTCCATGTCTTTTAACATTCATCATTAATTCTTCTTTCTTAAGAATTCCTTAAAACACAGAAATTTCACATCACTGTCACAGGGCAATAGCAAATCATGGAGATGAAAATGCAGGCAAGAACTCAATAAAATAACAAAAGGTAAGTAGGTAGCATTTCAGTAAATTTAATGTTTTCATTATTGAAAATCATAACACACTGCTTTTCTATTATTTCCTTAGGATAAATAGCCAGAAATGGATTTTTAATAAATTTATCATATTTTGTCATATTATCATCCTGATGTTTGACTCAATTTGTGGGGTTACTAGTTCTGATAGTAAAAACTTATGAATAACTAAATGTTTAAAAATAATGCATATTAATTAAATTAAAGTTGAATCACTCAAAATTACTAAACATGTGCTGGCAGTTTTCAGTCACTTCTAGTCTTGCTGTCTCTGGATAAGGAAATTTAATTACAGTTATCTCTGGTTGCCTATTCATCACAGTAATAAAGCATTTACTATTCAACACAGCATTAAGCATTTATGATACAGAGATAAGATGTGCAGTTTGGGTAGTGTATGTATTAACTGGGGGCAGTAACATGTAAACAAACAAACAGCTAAAACAAAATCCATAACCCAGTGTAAACACAGGCTATCAAGGTATCTGCAAATAAAGGTTACCTGATCCACTCTTAGGAGTCAGAGAGACATTTGAGAGATATGGCTCATAAAGAAGGTCAGGTGTTACCAGGGCAATGATGGTAAAAGGTAAGAGAGGTCCAGGCAGAAGGAAAGGTGGAACAAACGTCAGAGAAAACTGAGTGCATTGCAAGGACTGTAAATAGTTTTGAAAGTTTTGCAAGAGTGAGAAACAGGCAAACAGGGGTTATATCTGAAAGGGTGTTATATGCTGTACTGAGATTAGGTTTCATTATTAAAACTTGAGAAGTAATTGGAAGACTTAAACATGTTCTTATTGCATCATCTTCTTTGTACTTCAGCAAGAGCTCACTGGGGCAGATGTATAGTGAGTAGATTATAAGAAGATAATAATAAAGGTAGGGAGTAAACAAATAAAAGATGAAAAGTAAACACGACCTCAACTAAGGTACAGAAAGTAGGAATGGAAAAGAGAAAATGAAGAGATAAAATTGGCAGCTATATTGTGGATGAAGTCCAGGTGTGGCACTGTGGGTTAATGCACTGGACTGCAAAGTCAGTTTGAATCACAAGGTTGGTGGTTCAAGTTCACCACTCACTCCTTGAAAACCCTATATAGGGTTGCTATGGGTTGGAACCAGTTTGACGGCACTTAACAACAACAACGCATTATAGATAGAGTATGTGGATTTTATTATTAGAAGTGGAACAATATAGAAGGATTCTACGGGCTAAATATTGAGTGATGCAGGAAGAATCATAAGAAGAGAGAAAGAGTACACAGAGTCATTGTACAAAAAATAATTGGTTGATATTCAACCATTTTATGGGTTACCCTAGGATCCAGAACCAAAGGAATTGAAGGAAGATGTCCAAGCTGCAATGAAGTCACCAGTGGGAGGGGGGACAGACAAAACTCCAGGAACTGATAAAGTACAAATTGAAATGTTTCAAACTGATGCAGCACTGGAGGTGCTCATTCAACTATGTCAAAATATTTGGAAGACAACTACCTAATAGGCTGGAAAAGATCCATGTTTGTGCCCATTCCAAAGAAAGATTACCAAATAGAATGTGGAAGCCATCAAAGAGTATCATAAATATTACATGCAAGTAAAATTTTGCTAAAGTAACTTAAAAAATGTCACAGCAGTACATTGACAGTGAACTGCCAGTAATTCAAGCCAGATACTGAAGAGGGCGTAGAACTAGGGATATCATTGCTGACAAAAGATGGACCTAGACTAAAAGCTGAGAATACTAGAAATGTTCTAAAAGCTGAGAAAATTAGAATATGTTTACTGTGTTTATTGACTATAGAAAGGCTTTAGACTGTGGATCATGACAAGCTATAGACAACACTGTGAAGAATGGGTATTCCAGGACACTTGATGGTGCTCATGAGGAACCTGTACATAGACCAACAGACAGTCATTCAAACATAACAAGGGGATACAGAATAGTTTAAAATCAGGAATAGTGTACGCTAGAGTTCTATCCTTTCATCATACTTATTCAATCTGTATGCTGAGAAAACAATCCAAGAAACTGGCTTATATGAAGAACGTGGTATCAGGATAGAGGAATACTTGTTAACAATTTGAAATATGCATATGATACAACTTTCCTTTCTGGAAGCCAAGGGGACTTAAAATATTTACTCATGAAGATTAAAGACAACAGCTTTCAGTATGAACTGCACCTCAATAAGAACAAAATGAATATCCATACAAATAGACCAATAAAATGGCACTCTGGTAGCATAGTGGTTACGAATTGGGCTGCTAATCTAATGGTCAGCAGTTCAAAACTACCAGCTGTTCCGCAGGAGAAAGATGAGGCTTTCTGCTCTCGTAAAGATTTACAGTCTCAGAAACCCTGTACAGCGTCGCTATGAGTCAGAACCAACTCCATGGCACATAACAACAACAGACCAATAAATAGCACCATAATAAATGGAGAAACTATTTAATTTATCAAGAACTTCATTTTGCTTGATCCACAATTAGCATTCATAGAAACAGCTGTCAGGAAATCAAAAGTTACCTTAAAGTGTTAAAGAGGAAAAATGTCACTTTGAAGATTGAAGTGCATCTGACCAAGCCATGGTATGTTCAATGGCCTCATATGTATGTGAACTTTAGACAATGAGTAAAGAAAACCAGAGAAGAATCTATGCATTTTAATTATGATGTTGGGAGAATATGAAAAGTACCATGGACTGCTAAAAGAACAAAAAAATCTGTCTTGGAAGACGTATAGACAGAATGCTTCTTAGAAGCTTGGACATGTTTTCAGGTGGGACCAGTTCCTGGAAATGGACATTATACTTGGTAAAGTGGTGGATCAGAGAAAAGAAGAAGGCCCTCAATGAGATGGAATGACACAATGGCAGCAACAATGGGCTCAAACTTAACAATTGTGAGGATGGCACAGGACCGTCTGCTGTCCACAGGGTCACAATGAATAAGAATCAACTTGCTGGCACCTAACTACAACAAGAGGAAGAAGGCTATAGTGACTTGCATCTATGAGCAATTGTGGGTGGTAAAGTCATTCCTCAGAAGTGGAATATAGTAGGAGAAGTCAAAGACAGGATGCGTTTGATATGGGACAATCTAGTTTTGAGATGGCAGCATCGTGACTCTAGAAGATAAACAAAGGACTGTGATCCACAGGGTGAGCAGTTCAAGCCCATGAGTGACTCTGTGAAGGAAAGATGAGCCATTTTGTTCCTGCAAAGACTTAGAGGCTGGAAAATACTATACAGGTTGCTATGAGTTGGAAGTGACTTAACAGAACTTAACAGCAACAAGAGATTTGAAACACTTGTATAATTTCCTATTAGAGACTCCCCGTAAATCATTAGAACTATGGATCTGGCACTTGGGAGAGAAATCTGTTTAAGAACCAGTATTTGACAGCTATGTTTATGTAAATATTGTTGCAGTTGTTAAGTGCCATTGAGTCCGTTTTGACTCATAGAGACCCTGTATAGGATTTCTGAGGAGCAGATAGAGGGTTTGAACCACTGACCTTAAGGTTAGTGGTAGAGGCAGTGGGAACTCCTATATGAATATTAGATGAAGAAAATAATATAACTGAGATACCAGAGGGTTAGGTTGGACTATTCATTCTCCTTTCACTCAAAAGAGAATAGGAGAAAAAGCCCAATACAGTGAAATAGTGATAGTTACAGATTGCAGACAGGAAAAGGTCACTGAATGAGTCTGAGGAATAAACAAAGAAAACCAGGAGCATGTAGCATGAGAGAAGCATAACAGGGACTTAATAAATGAGAGAATGAACTCATAAAATAAATGAATGTTCACATTTGCCTCAACAGGAACAATTCATGGAAGAGATGGAGTTCGGAAATGATACCATTGTCACAGAGTTCATCATTTTGGGGTTAACAGAAGATCCTACACTTTGTGTCATCTTATTTGTGATATTTCTAGGAATATATTCCATCACCCTCATAGGCAATATCAGCATAATCATTTTAATAAGAAGCTGTTCCCAACTTCACACTCCCATGTACCTCTTACTCAGCCATTTGGCTTTTGTGGACATTGGGTATTCCACGTCAGTCACACCCATAATGCTTACAGGGTTTCTTAGACACAGAACAGTCCTCCTTGTCACTGCCTGTGAAGCCCAGCTCAATTCCGTGGTCATGTTTGGGTCAACTGAGTGCTTTCTGCTGGCTGCCATGGCCTATGATCGCTATGTGGCCATCTGCTCACCACTGTCCTACTCGACCCACATGTCCCCCACAATCTGTATCCTCTTAGTGGGAGCTTCTTATGTAGGTGGGTGTATAAATGCTTGGACATTTACTAGTTGCTTATTGAGTCTGTCCTTCTGTGGACCAGATCAGATAGATCACTTTTTTTGTGATTTATCCCCTGTATTGAAACTTTCCTGCTCAGATATCTCCATCATTCAAATTATTCCTTCCATCTCTTCTGGAGCCGTCATTACATTCACCATGAGTGTCATATCTCTCTCTTATATCTACATCCTCATCACAATCCTGAAGATGCGCTCCACTGAAGGGAGACATAAGGCCTTTTCCACTTGTACCTCCCACCTCACT
>NW_006408658.1:335376-337377 GCF_000296735.1 Chrysochloris asiatica
CTTCCACGAGTGTTGATAGTTGATCCAAAAAGAATGAAGTCCTTGACAACTTCAATCTTTTCTCCATTGATAAGAATGCTGCAGTATAGGGACTCCTAATTCAAAGCAAATATTAAAACAACTGGCTATGGATCTAAATGCAAGGCTTGAAATCTAATTGTCCTTGTCTCAGAGAGATTGGGAGTGGATGAGAGATGTAATGGTTGTGATATATAAGAAAAGATTTCTAGGAAAATATAAAATATTGTTATTTAATTAAACATGTAGAGTTCTATAAAATTCAAAATTTTTAATTGGAAACCACTTGTACAGAATAAGCACTGAAAGGTAACATGGGTAACCAAAAACTCATGATATGATTAAATAATAGGTTTGTAGTCACATTCTGGTTTCCGTTTCTAATACTTTAATACCTATTTGCAATAAAGAAAATTTCAAAATAAATAAAAATTATATATATATATAAAGGACCTGATTCATACTAGGCACTCAAAGCTATACAGCTGTCCAGATAGTAGGTAGAACACAGATGTCCTAATTCCTCTTCTGAACTGTGGGAGAGTCCATATCCACCTCATTTATGGAGAGCAGAGCTCTATTCACATTGTAGATTTCTGTGACTGTACAAGATCTTCTTCTTCTCCAGACATTAATCTTGACTGCAGAGGGTTACAGAACCCAAGAGAATGCTTTTTCAAGTGTTGTAGAGACAGTTACGTTTGACATAATAGTTACCTAAGCATTTATCAAGTGTCAGGTAGTGTGCTGATACAAAAACAAATAAGCAATTGTCTGACCTCTAAACACTTTATCTGTGTACTTGTCTAGAAATAATACAGAACTTACATTTTAAATATGCACTAACAATACAGTGAGCACAAAAAGGAGCAATATGCACAGAATCATAGAATAACACTTTCTGGGAAATAAAGAACTAGAACTTAGTCATATAACATGACTCAAGTTGTGTGCCTGGGAAAGAAAGTTAAGGGCAATGGAAAAGTATCCCAAGTACAAGAAATAAATTAGCAATGGCACATAGGAATAAACTAGCAGGGTATGTGGGGAATTGTAAGTCATTCTATATTTATGAAGCACTAAGTATGGGGAGGAGCCCTGGTGTGGTGCTGCAAGAAAATGAACATCAAGGTCAATTTGAACTACAAAGTCAACGCTTTAAACCCATAAGTCACTCTTTGAACACCCGATATAGGGTCACTATGGGTCAGAACAGACTCAATGGTACTTAACAACAACAGCATGTATGGAGAGGAAGGAGTCCTGATGGTGCTGTAGGGTAAGTAATGGACTGCTAGCCTCAAGATTGTTACTTCAAACACAATGGCCATTCCTTGGAACAAATATGAGGCTGAACAGGGGTGCGCTGGTGTCAGGGGCACCAGGTGAACCTTCCATGGTGGGACTGTTCTCCCACCCTCCCCATCTACCACCCTCCCCCATATTCCACCATCCTCCTCATTAGGGCAGCCGCCCTCCACAGGCCTAGGATGGGTCATCTGTCCTCAGTACCCCGGGAAGGGTCATGCCATCTGGCAGCATGGGGTAGAGGTCCAGAATAAATGTTAAGACAAAAACCAGCATAATATCTAAAGATCGCCATGATGATGATTAAAGGGTCAACTGAACAAGATAATGTAACCATAAAAATATCTACATTCCCAATGAAAGAGCTCCAAAATATATAAAGCAAACCCTAATCTATTTGAAGAAAGAAATATATAAATCTATAATAGTGGGAGATTTTAATATATCACTTTGGAAAAAGGATAGAACAACCAGAAAGAAAATCGACAAAGACACAGAGAAACTAAACAACACAATCAGCTAACTTGACTTCATAGATGTGTACAGAATATTCAATCCAACAACAGCACAATACACATTCTTTTCCAGTGCACAAGGAACATTATCCAGAAGAAACCACATATTAGGCCAAAAAAAAAAAAAAGCCTCTAAAAAATGTACAAATATCAAAATACT
>NW_006408658.1:337966-339943 GCF_000296735.1 Chrysochloris asiatica
TTGACAATCTAGAGGAGCTGGATACATTTCAGAAAAGCATGACCTACCTAAAACTATAAAGAGTGAAGTAGAAAACGTGAACATACCTATAACAAAGGAAGAAATTGATCCAGTCATCAAAAAACTCCCAACCAAACAAAAGTCCAGGTCCAGATGGCTTCACTGGTAAGTTTTACCAAACATCCAGGATAGAGCTGTCACCAATTCTACTCAAATTATTCCAGAATATAGAACAGGATGGAAAGCTTCCTAATACATTCTATGAAGTAAGCATAACTCTCATGCCAAAACCAGGGAAGGACATCACTAAGAAAGAAAATCATAGACCAATATCCCTCATGAACAGATGCAAAAATTCTCAACATAATCCTAGCCAAAAGAGTTCAACAACACATCAAAAAAATAATATACATCATGACCAAGTGGGATTTATAGAAGCGATGCAAGGATAGTTCAATATTAGAAAAACAATCCATGTAATCTACCATATAAATTTTTTAAAAGGAAAAGAATCAAATGTTCATATAGTTTGATGCTGAAAAGGTGTTGGACATAATCCAATGCATTCCTGATAGAAACACTCAACAAAATAGGAATTGAAAGGAAATTCCTCAACATAATTAAGAGTATATAACCAACTGCCAACATTACTCTCAATGGAGAGAAACTGTGAATAGGAACCAGACAAGAATGCCCTTTATCACCACTCCTATTCAATATTATGCTGAAAGTCTCAGCCAGAGCTATAAGGCAAGAGAGGGAAATTAAAGGCATTCAAACTGGCAAAGAGGAAGTAAAACTCTATTTGCAGATAATATGATCCTATACATAGAAGCTCTCTGGTAGCGTAGTGGTTATGAATTGAGCTGCGAACCGCAAGTTTGGCAGTTCGAAACTACTAGCTGCTCCATGAGAGAAAGATGAGGCGCTGTGCTACCGTAAAGATTAACAGCCTCGGAAACCCTTTGCAGGGTCGCTATGAGTCAGAACCGACTCCACGGCACATAACAACAACAACATACATAGAAAACCACAAAGACTCAGCAAAGAAACTATTAGACCTCATTGGAAGATTCAGCAAAGTAGGTACAAGATCAGGGTACAAGATCAACATACAAAAATCATTGGATTCATCTATACTAATAATGACAGCTCTGAAAAGGAAAATAGGAAAGCAATACTATTTACAATAGCTGCATAAAGGATGAAATATTTAGAAATACATGTAACCAGAGATCAAACAACCTATACAATGAAAACTACAAGAAACCAGAAGAGACAAAAATGGAAGAATATACCATGCTCCTGAGTAGGAAGACTTAACATTATGAGAATATCAATACTACCCAAAACAACCTATGTATACAATGCAATCCCAATCCAGATTCCAATGACATTCTTTAAAGAGATGGAAAAATTGATTACAAACTTTATATGGAAAGGAAAGAATCTTCAGATAAGCAAAGCACTGCTTAAAAAGAACAAAGTTGTAGGCATCTCACTCCCTGATTTCAAAATTTTACCACATGGCTACAGTGGTCAAAACAGCTTGGTACTGGTACAATGAAAGATACATAGATAAAAGGAACAAAATTGAAAATCCAGATATTAACCCATCTACATATAGCCAACTCATCTTTGACAAAGGACCAAAATACGTTGAATGGGGAAGACATAGTCTCTTCAAAAGATGGTGCTGGCAGAACTGGAAATCGATCTGCAAAAGATTGAAACAAGACCTTTATCTGACACCATATACAAACACCAACTCAAAATAGATTAAAGACCTAAATGTGAATCCCAGAATTAGAAAGTCTGTCAATGAAAAAATAGAGACAAATTTAAGGGCACTAATACAGGGCACTCTGGTAGCATAGTGGTTACAAATCGGGCTGCAAACCTTAAGGACAGTGGTTCGAAACAACCAGCGGCTCCGCGGGAGAAAGATGAGGCTTTCTACTCCCGTAAAGATTTACA
>NW_006408658.1:349914-351233 GCF_000296735.1 Chrysochloris asiatica
ACCAGAGATGGAGGTAGAGATGATCACGTGGAGAGATGGAGTGGCTAGGGACTTTAGAACCAGAGAGGGAAAGGGACTGTGTGCTGACAACCAGGGGGCAGGCTTGTAGGTTATACCCTTTGGTTGGTTGATGATGCATGGCAGGGATTGTAACCATGGCAATGAAACAATATACAATAGGATGAGTGTAAATCTCATGTTCTCCCATGTAAACAGTCACATAATTCACAATAAAACATTAAATAAATAAATAATAAATGATTAAATGAATGCAGTGTCTACTTTCAACAATTCATAACTCGTGGAGTACTGGACTGTTAGAAAAGATCAGTAATCCAGTTTAATATTGAAGAATTGGGTAGGGTGCAGAAGTACTCACAAACACATTTATGGAGATTTTGGAACCAGTTGTTTCTTAATTTTGGTGTCTCTATACACTGTTGACAACAGCTTAAGAACTATGAATAAGAATGTTAAAGTAAGAGGGCAGGAAACTATTTTAATGGTTTTAGATTGAAGGATATCTTGTCATATGTGGATAGACAGTCCTAGAATAGGCATGGGACAAATGAATGAATGGTGCAAAAACTAAAGGAATCCAGTCCTCAACAGAACTTAAGAATGTACAATAAGAATGTTATATACACATATATAACAAAAATAATTACATTGAGATGTTTATCAAAATTTGTCAAATAAGTATAGGAATTTTGAATACCAATGGTAACACACAGAAATATTTAAGAGAAATTGGGGTCTTTGGAATGAATTCAGTCTAATATTCTTAGTTTATTGTTTGTTCCCTCAATGAAATGTGCAGCAAATAAATGCCTCAGCTGTTGTTCCTCTTGTGTTTCTCTGATTCAGTTCCAACTCATAACAACCCTGTATAGGGTTTCTGAGGCTTTAAATTTTTATGGGACCAGAAAACCATATCTTTCTCTTACAGATGCTTCAGTAGACGTTCTCAAATTGTTCTTTTAGGGGTGAGGAAAGAATCCAAAGCACTTCAATAAGGGATAATCCTGTGTATACTAAATTCCAGAATCATTATAATTATTTTCTGCAATGACATTAAAACTAAGTCAGAAGAATAGTTTTCTCTACTATTCCCTTCTTCATTCCCTTCTTCAACTCAATGCTCCTTTACAATTTAATTCAAAGTTTATTCAAATTGGAAGGTATCTTCATATCATTATGAACACCCCAATTTAAGCACATAAATTAGTTGTTCTGAATATTATACATGCCTCCATGGAGTCAAGAACTGTCTCCTTCTCCTTCATTAAGAAAGAAAGGAAGGAAGGAAGGAAGAAAGA
>NW_006408658.1:351410-366565 GCF_000296735.1 Chrysochloris asiatica
AGATAGATAGATAGATAGATAGATAGATAGATAGATAGATAGATAGATAGATAAAAGAAATCCTAAGGACACCGTGATGGATGCTCCTTTGGGAAGATCAAATTGACCTTAATGAGTCACCTGGTTCCATAAGTTATTTCTGTACTATGAATCCAAGGACCTTTTCTCAAAGGAGAAGGCTAAAAGATCACTGGAAGATTTGCACTGTTCTATTTGAGCCTCCCTTTTCTTCTGTCACACATATAAAGACACCTTTTCCTTCTATTATACTCATCCTCATCCTTCTAGCACGTATGCAATTGTATTGCTTGACCAGAAGGAGACTTCAGTGGTTCACATTGTTGCTTGTTGAGTCCTTAACTACTTTAAAACTAAATGGACACTTACTTTGTAAACCATTCTTTGAAATTTAGCATCAATAATTATTTTTCTGAAAGGTGAGTGCAATATAATGGATTTTGTTACAGTAAATTAAATTTCTATTTGTTCAATTAGAAACAAAAAACCCAAAAGAGTTACTACTCTTATCAGTGCCTTTGTCTGAGACCAGAGTGTGTTCAGGGACTGAGGAGCATTGTGAGTGATCTAAAAAAGTACCCCACATGGGGAATGGTCAATGGAAATGCTTTTGTATGCCTTGGAGTTGGGTTTCTGAGGCTGTAAATCATTATGAAGGCATAAAGCTTAATCCTTCTCCTGAACAGCAGCTAATGGATTCAAACTGCTGACATTGCAATTAGCAACCCAATGCATAACCCACCATGCTACCAGGGTTCCTTGGCTAAAGATTCTTTAGCTGCTTACTTTTAGAAGTGCTACTTACTTTTAGAAGGAAGGCATAGATACAAAATAGCTGTAGATATATTAAAATACTTCAAGGATTTTTTAAATCTAGAAAATGAGATAGTTTGTACAGTTAGTTTAACTCTTAGGGAAGAAATTGATAAAACTAAAATCATATTTTCAATAACAGAGCAGAAACGCTTCATAAAAATCATTAAGATGTAGAACATGTTTTTTGAGCTTCAAGTTCTCAACTCCTGATTTATTATACCTGACTCTTCACTCAGTTATAGAACTCAGTTCTACCCTTAGAAGAACTAAAGACTTATTTATTCTAATGTAAGAAATGTTTGTTTATAAGAAATTAAGAAAATTTGAAGACATTGGTAATGATATTTATCATCTATGGTAAAAATTTTAAATCCTAATAATTGCAATAATGTTGTTAGTAGACATGTTTGTATGAAAATTTAAACTAGCAACATTGAATATAATCACATTAACATGACTCTTGAAAAGTACAAGAGTTGCAAGGAAGCATATATAGAGAGATGCATTTATAAAAGTAATAGGAGACAGATTGTAAAGCTCCACGAACACCATGTTATGGAGTTTGATGATATTCCATCCAGAATGGCAGCTGTGAATATTATTCAGGAAAATGGAAAATATGTTATTAAGTGAAAACATAAATATAAATTTAAAAAATGGAATATATACTACATAGGATATTTGTATATGCACAAAAATTAAAGTACATCAAAAGTGAGCAGTTGTTATGAATTGAACTGTGTCCCCCTGAAATCCGCGTTATAAATCCTAACCTCTATGCCTGTGGTTATAATTCCATTTGGAAATGGACTGCCTTTGTCCTTAAATTACTGGAGCAGGACTGGTATAGGTTATGTTTTATATAGAAGAGATATGTTTATATAAAAGAGATAAAATAAGCAAGTGAGAGAAGCAGAGATTGGGGAAAGAAAGTTGCCAAAACTACATGAAAATTGCCAAGGAGCAGAAGCTCAAAGAGACAAGGGTCTTCCTCCAGAGCCAACTGAGACAGAAAGCCTTCACTTAGAGCAGCCACACTGAATCCAGACTTCCAGACTCCTAAACTATGAGAAAGTACATTTCTGTTTGTCAATGTCTTCTTCTTGTGGTATCTGTTAGAGCAGCACTAGATAACTAAGACACAGTTACTAAGATAAAGAATATATAGATGAGCATTTCTTCAGTTTTTAAAATATAAAAAAAAGATACAAGAAAATATGCAAAAATAATTTGTAAATTTACAAATTTAAATATTTGTAAAACTTAGTTTAAGCAATTGCTATTTAGTTGAAGTTAACAGAAAAAAATGTAGCATAAATGAAATTTTCAAGTAACTGAAATAAAAGTCCTAATTAAAATTTTTTATTTTATATTTGACAGAATGTTTAAAAATTATTTTTATATTTCTCTTTTCTCATAATAGAGAAATATATGATAAATATAATATTGCAATGAACCTTTATATGATCTGAAACAAGCATTGAGTTATAATAAATTCTTGGTATCTTTTACAGTTAATCATTATTTTTTCTCTCTTAGGAGTTCCTTAAAACACAAAAATATCCTCTCATTGTCATAGGACAGTAGCAAATTATGGAGATGAAAATTAAGGCAAAACTCAATAAAATAGTAAAAGCTAGGTAGCATTTCAATAAGTTTAGTGTTTTTATTATTGCAAATCATAAAACACTGCTTTTCAACTATTCCCTTAGGATAAATACCCAGAAATGGATTTTTAATAAGTGTATCATATTTTGTCACTTTATCCTGATGTTTGATTCAATTTGTGGGATTACTAGTTCTGATAGTAAAAACTAATTTACAATTACATGTTTAAAAATAATGGATATTAATTAAACTAAGGTTGACTTACAAGAGTATGCAAATTTCACAAATAATGTTTGTGAGAAATGTGATAAAATGCTTATGCTAAAATGGAAAATAAAAATAGTAATATTAAAAATGTATCTACAATGTGATAAAATTTAAATTAAAATACATATGGAGGGAAAATCTTGCAAAGAAATAAACCAAATATTTAATAGTTGATGTGTGTGATAGTCATATATGAAAAGAATGTTTCTTTTGAATCTTCAAGTGCTTTATTTTGCCAACATGTTTATGAACATTTTATGCAGAAACAAATCATTGTTTCATTTTATTTTACACCACAGTCACAGCATTTTCCATGTTCTAAAAATGTGCTGGTAGTCTTCATGCACTACTAGTTTTGGTGTCTCTGGACAAGGACACTAAATTACAGCTATCTATAATTTTTTAAAATACAAGTCTTCATAATATTCTATTATTATCCTTGTTCCTATTTTTTCTCTTGTGACATCACACATGCGGTTTCTTATACATGTTGTGTCTTGTTACTGTTTTTTTTTGTTAGGTTTACCAATTGTTTAAGGAGCTCTGGTAGCGTAGTGGTTACGAATAGGGCTGCAAACCGCAAGGTTAGCAGTTGTAAACTACCAGCTGTTCCACGGGAGAAAGATGAGGCTTTCGGCTCACGTAAAGATTTACAGCCTCGGAAACCCTGTACAGGGTCTCTATGAGTCGGAATCGACTCCACGGCACATAACAACAACAATAATAATAATAATGCATTCGCTATTCAACACAGCACTAAGCGTTTATGATACAGAGATAAGATGTGCAGTTTGAGTAATATATTTATTAACTCTGGACAGTGACATGTACACAAGCAAACAGCTGAAACAAAACCCATAACCCAGTGTAAACAGAGGCTGTCTAGGTATCTGCAATAAAGGCTACCTGATCCACTCTTAGGAGTCAGAGAGACATTTGAGAGATATGGCTCATAAAGAAGGTCAGGTGTTACCAGGGCAATGATGGTAAAAAGTGGAAGAGGTCCAGGCAGAAGGAAAGTTGAAACAAATGTCAGCGAAAACTGAGTGCATTGCAGACTCTAAGTAGTTCTGGAAAGTTTTACAAGAATGAGAAACAGGCAAAGAGTGATATACAGGAGCCATATCCGAAAGGGTGTTATATACTGTACTAATGAGGTTAGGCTTCATCATTAAAACTTGAGAAGTAATTAGAAGCCTTAAACATGTTCTTTTTTGCATGATCTGCTTTGTGCTTCAGCAAGAGATTACTTTGGCAAATGTATAATGAGTAGATTATAAGAAGATAATAATAAAGTTAAGTAGGTAAATAAGTAAGCAAATAAAAGATGAACAGGACCTCAACTGAAGTGAAGACAGTAGGAATGGAAGAGAGAAAATGAAGAGATAAAATTGGCAGCTACATTGTGAATGAAGTCCAGGTGCAACACAGTGGGTTAAAGCACTGGACTGCAAAGTCAGTTTGAATCTCAAGGTTCACGCTTTCTAGTCACTTCTCGAAAACCCTGTACAGGATTGCTCTGGGTCAGAACCAATTTGACAGCATTTAACAACAACAACACATTATAAATAGAGTATGTGGCTATTATTATTAGATTTAGAATAATACTGAAGGATTCTATGGGTAAAATTTGAATGACATAGGAAGAATCAAAAGAAGATGGAAAGAATACACAGTTGGTGTACCAAAAATAATTGGTTGATATTAAACCATTTCATGAGGTACCATATGAGCAAGAACCTAAGATACTGAAGGAAGACATCCAAGCTGTAATGAAGGCACTGGGGGAAAAACAAAACTCCAGGAATTGATAAAAAACAAATTGAAATGTTGCAAACTGATGCAGCACTGGAGGTGTTCATTTAACTATGTCAAGAAACTTGGAAGACAACTACCTGACTAATAGGCTGGAAAAGATCCGTGTTTGTGCCCTATTCCAAAGATATATTACCAAACAGAATGTGGAAGCCATCAAAGAGTATCATTAATATTACATGCAAGTAAAAGTTTGCTGAAGTAACTTTAAAAATGCCACAGCAGTACATTGACAGGGAACTGCCAGTAATTCAATCCAGATTCCGAACAGAATGTGTATCCAAGGATATCATTGCTGACATCAGATGGACCTTAGCTGAAAGCAGAGAATACCAGAAAGATGTTTACTTGTGCTTTATTGACCATAGAAAGGCCTTAGACTGTAGATCATGACAAGCTATAGACAACGCTGTGGAGAATGGGTGTTCCAGGACACTTGATTGTGCTCATGAGGAACCTGTACATAGAGCAACAGACAGTCATTCAAACATAACAAGTGGATACTGAATAATTTAAAATCAGGAATGGTGTACACCAGAGTTGTATCTTCTTATCATACTTATTCAATCTGTGCAAATAATCCAAGAAGCTGGATTACATGAAGAATGTGGCATCAGGATTGGAGGAATACTCATTAGCACATTGAAATAGTAGATTATAAAACCTTCCTTTCTGGAAACCAAGAGGACTTAAAATACTTACCGATGAAGATCAAAGACAACAGCTTTCAGTGTAGATTACACCTCAATAGAAACAAAATGAACATCCACAGAACTAGACCAATAAATAGTACCATAATAACTGGGGGAAATACTGAATTTGTAAAGGACTTCATTTTGCTTGATCCACAATCAAACATTCATGGAAACCGCTGCTAGGAAGTCAAACAATGGATTACATTAGGCAAAAGTTCTCCTTAAAGTGTTAAACATAAAAATGTCACTCTGAGGAGTGAGGTGCATCTGACCAAGCTATGCTTTGTTCAATCACCTCATATGAATGTGAAAGTTAGACACTAAGTAAGGAAAACCAGAGAAGAATCTATGCATTTTAATTATGGTGTTGGACAATATTGAAAGTACCATGGACTGCTAAAAGAACAAACAAATCTGTCTTGGAAGACGTATAGTCAGAATGCTTCTTAGAAGCATGGACAGTGAAACTTCATGTTTTCAGGTTGGGCCAGTCCCTGGAAAAGGACAACATACTTGGTAAAGTGGAGGGTCAGAGCAAAAAGGAAGACCCTCCATGAGATAGACTGACACAGTGGCAGCAGCAATGGGCTTAAACTTAACAAAAATTGTGAGGATGGCACAGGACCACCTGTTACACATAGGGTCATAATGAGTCAAAACCAACTTACAAAAACAAGAGGATGACTCCCAAGTTGCATATGTGAGCGATTGTGGATGGTGAAGGCATTCCTCAGAAGTAGAACATAGGAGGAGAAGTCAAAGACAGGATGAGCTTGATACGGGGCAGTCTAGGTTTGAGATGGAAGTACAGTGGCTCTAGAAGATAAACATCGGACTGTGATCCACAAGGTGAGCACTTTGAGCCCACCAGCCTCTCTGCAGGAGAAAGATGAAGCTTTTTCACTCCTGCAAAAATTTAGCACCTAGAAAAAGCTATACAAGCTGCTATGAGTTGGAAGGGACTCAACAGAACTTAACAACAACAACAAATTTGAGACATTGTGTAATTTTCCAGTGCAGACCCCCAATAAATCACTTGAACTATGGATCTGGAACTTGGGATAGAGATCTGTTTAAGAACCAAGACTTGAGAGGTATTTTTATATAAATATTAATACTGTTGTTAAGTGACGTTGAGTCTGTTTTTACTCAAAGAGACCCAGTATAGGGTTTTAAGGAACGGATAGTAGATTTGGTCTTAAGGTTAGCATTTCAGGAGTTCTGGTGGGAACTCCTATGTAAATATTAGATGAAAAAAAATAATATAACTGAGATACCAGAGGATTAGTTTGGGCCATTATCCTTTTACTCAAAAAAGAATAAGTCAAAAAGCCCAATTAGGTAGAACACTGATATTTACAGGCTGGAGACAGGAAAAAGTTCCTGTGAGTGAGTTTGAGGAATAAACAAAGAAAACTAGGAACATGTAAAGTCAGAGAAGCATAACAGGGACTTAATAAATGAGAGAATGAACTCATAAAATAAATGAATGTTCACATTTGTCTCAACAGGAACAATTCATGGAAGAGATGGAGTTCGGAAATGATACCATTGTGACAGAGTTCATCATTTTGGGCTTAACAGAAGATCCTACACTTTGTGTCATCTTATTTGTGATATTTCTAGGAGTCTATTCTATCACCCTCATAGGCAATATCAGCATAATCATTTTAATAAGAAGCTGTTCCCAACTTCACACTCCCATGTACCTCTTACTCAGCCATTTGGCTTTTGTGGACATTGGGTATTCCACGTCAGTCACACCCATAATGCTTACAGGGTTTCTTAGACACAGAACAGTCCTCCTTGTCACTGCCTGTGAAGCCCAGCTCAATGCCGTGGTCATGTTTGGGACAACTGAGTGCTTTCTGCTGGCTGCCATGGCCTATGATCGCTATGTGGCCATCTGCTCACCACTGTCCTACTCGACCCACATGTCCCCCACAATCTGCATCCTCTTAGTGGGAGCTTCTTATGTAGGTGGGTGTATAAATGCTTGGACATTTACTAGTTGCTTATTGAGTCTGTCCTTCTGTGGACCTGATCAGATAGATCACTTTTTCTGTGATTACTCCCCTGTGTTGAAACTTTCCTGTTCAGATATCTCCATCGTTCAAATTATTCCGTCCATCTCTTCTGGATCCATCATTGTAGTCACCATCTTTGTCATAGCTCTCTCTTATATCTACATCCTCATCACAATCCTGAAGATGCGCTCCACTGAAGGGAGACATAAGGCCTTTTCCACTTGTACCTCCCACCTCACTGCCGTTACTCTCTACTATGGGACTATTACGTTTATTTATGTGATGCCCAAGTCCAGCTACTCAACTGACCAGAACAAGGTGGTATCTGTGTTTTACACAGTGGTGATCCCCATGCTGAATCCTCTTATCTATAGTCTGAGGAACAGAGATGTAAAAGGGGCCCTGAGAAAGGTAATTGTCAGAATACATTGAGATCCAATGTTAGTATTTCAGGCCAGCTATGTTTCTGTCTGGAGTCTCGGTGTGTTGCTGTGGGTTAATGCGCTGGACTGCAAAGCCAACTTGAACCACAAGGTTCACAGTTCAAGCTCACCAGCCGCTTTTTGGAAACCCTATACTGAGTTGCTATGGGTCAGAACTGACTCAACAACACTTAAAAACAACAACGTTTCTGTTTAAAAGTACAGTGAGTCCTGGGGCTGTGAGTGCTAACTTATTGACAACTCATACTTTACCTTTAATGTTTTGTACATTTGCCCTCACTTTGAAACCATTGAACCGACACCTATCTTCTACTCACAGTCAACTTCACTTGCAGCACATGCAGCTTTTAAATTATGGAAAAGACTGTTTGAGCTTTTTCTTGGAATAACATAAGGCTAAATAATAACCATACATAGACACTTGTTCTGACTTACCTCCAAATTCAGCTTAAAGATACACTAATAATGGATCTCCTTCGTAACCCAGGGACTGCCTATATCACACTTAGTAGCTACCAGATGCGGCTTAACTGCTTGCTTAAGCTCAAGTTGTATGTGTTTGTTCTCACTCTTGTTTTTATACACTTGAAAGTCATTAAGAGACACCTTGAAGCAGTAATAACATCATCACTGTAGTTGTTAAGTTCCCATTCATCACAATCCTATATAAGGTTTCCAAGAAGCAGCTAGGGGGTTTGAGCCACCAACCTTGTGGTTAACAGTCCAGTGCTTATCCTATGGCCCCACACTAGGACTCTCTAAGAATAATAATTATTGAGCACTTGTAGGTACCATGAATGTTTCCTTTATTTAGCACTTATTATGTACCAGGCCCTATTTTAAATAAGTTACATATATCAATTCATATATCACTCATGACAATCTTATGAGCTGGTAGTATTATTTTACTATTAAATCATCTGAGGCACAGAGACATTAAGTAGATTGCCCAACGTCTCTTTGCAAGAAAGTCTGATTCCAAACCCATTATGTATCTCCATTTAATTTTCACAGCAAGCCTATGATTCAGATATTATAAATTTCCCTCAATTTGCAGATAAAGAAACTGAGTTGTAGAAAGATCGAATAGTTTCCCCATATCAATGTGCACTCAAGTGTCTTCCATTTCTCGTCTCAATATGCTTAACTATACTACATACCACATCTAGTTGAATGATTTAAGCACATTCCTGATAGAGAGGATTTGTGCAGGGTAATCAAGCCTAAGCTAGAAATCTGTATCAATCTTTTGAAGAAACTTTACCTCCAAGATGGTCTAGTTTGCAGAAATCCTGGAACAAAAATGAGGACAGGAATATTGGACTAATTCCCAGATTTTA
The DNA here is from genome assembly GCF_000296735.1 of Chrysochloris asiatica. Taxonomy (NCBI): domain Eukaryota; kingdom Metazoa; phylum Chordata; class Mammalia; order Afrosoricida; family Chrysochloridae; genus Chrysochloris; species Chrysochloris asiatica. The sequence continues at coordinate 360,440 of NW_006408658.1, forward strand.
GTAAGTCTGGTCTTGACACCAAGATCACTTTATTTGATTGAAAGTCTACTTATATTTAAATATATGTTAAAAACAAGTAGTTCTATTTGGCATAATGGATGCTATATGATTTAAATTCTAATTATTTCAATTTACATGTCAGAAAACAAAAAACCATAGGTCTACATTACTAGAAATGTTGTTATAGCTGGACAGATGTGTTTCATATGGACTGGGAAGCATGAGGGGGATTTGCTTCAGTATAGGATCTCCCAACTCAAAGCAAATATTAAAATAACCGGTTAAAGATCTGAATGGTGGTGGTAGAGTTGTGCCATAGAGTTGGTTCCAACTCATAGTGACCCCGTACAAGGTTCCCAAGGCTGTCAATCTTTGTGGGCGCAGAAAGCCTCATCTTTCTCGCAAGGAACAACTGGTAGTTTCAAACTGCTGATCCTGAGGTTAGTAGCCTGACTCCTAACCACTATGCTAAAGTCTGATTGTCCTTGTCTCAGAGGGATTGGAGGTAGATGAGGAAAGTGAGGGTTGAGATATATGAGAAAAGATATCTAGCAAAATACAAGATAGTGTTAAGCAAAAATGTAGAGTTTAATAAAATTTGAAATTTTTAAGTAGAAAATACTTGTATAGAATAAGCCCTAAAAAGAAGCAAGGATAACTGAAACCACATGAAATGATTCCATAATAGGTTTGTAGTCACATTCTGGTTGTAGTTTCTAATACTTTAATACCTTATTTGCATTAAAGAAATTTCAAAATAAATAAAATTTATGTATGTAAAGGACCTGATTCATACTAGGCACTCAAAGCCATACAGCTGTCCAGATAGTAGGTAGAACACAGATGTCCTCCTTTGTCTTCTGAACTGTGGGAAAGCCCATACCCACCTCATTTATGGTTAGCAGAGCTCTATCGACATTGTAGATCTCTATGACTGTACAAGATCTTCCTCTGAAGCCATTAATCTTAACTGCAGAGGGTTACAGAACCTCAGGGAATGCTTTTTCAAGTATTGTAGAGACAGTTCCATTCAACATAATAGTGACCTAAGCATTTATCAAGTGTCAGGTATTGTGCTGATACAAAAACAAGTAAGCAATTGTCTGACCTCTAAATACTTTTTCTGTGTACTTGTCTAGAAGTAATATAGTACGTACCCTTACAATATGCACTAACAATACAGTAAGCGCAAAGAGGATCAATATGAACAGAATCACAGAATAAGACATTCTGGGAAACAAAGAACTAGAACTGAGTCATATAACATGACTCAAGCCAGGGAAAAAAGGGTAAGGGCAATGGAAAGGTGTCCCAGGTATAAGGAATAACATCAGCAATGGCACACAGGAATCAAATAGCAGGGTATGTGGATATCTGTAATTCATTCTATATTTATGAAGCACTAAGTATGGGGAGGGGACTCCTGATGTGGCGCTGTTGGTTAATGCACTGGACTATAAAGTCCACTTGGACTGGGAGGCCTGCAATTCAAGTTCACCAGCTGTTCCTTAGAAACCCTATTCAGGGTTGCTATGGGTCTGAACTCAATGTGACGACACTTAACAACAAAAAGTATGGGGAGGAGTTATAGTGTGGTGCTGCAGGATAATGGACTGGACCTCAAGGTTAGTTTGAACTACAAAGTTGGTGGTTCATACCCATGAGATGTTCTTCGGAAACCCTATACCAGGTCACTAAGCATCAGAACGGACTCAATGGCACTTAACAACAGCAAGCATGGAAAGGAAGGAGTCTTGGTGTGCTGTAAGCATTGAGCTTGGTGTGCTGTAAGTCCAATAAGCATTGGACTGTTAACCCCAATGATGGTAGTTGAAACCCACTGGCCATTCCTTGGGACAAAGATGAAGCTGTATGCTCCTGTAAAGATTTGCAGTCTCAGAAACCCTACATAGGGTCACTAAGAGTCAGAACTGCCTTGATGGCAAAGGGTTTTGAGTTTTAAGAATGGGGAGGAGAGGAGAGGTAATGATAGTGTCAACTAGGAAAAGTTGATGAAGAGTCTTAAATTCGATGATAAGGTGTATTTTATATAAAGAGAAACTACTGAAAGACTGCACAGGAAAGAAAGTGGTTGGATGTGTTTGGATCATTCTGATAGCAAAGTTAAGAACATCTTTGAGGGTGACTTGTTAGGAGGTGACTATAATTCTTCAGGAGACAGAAAATAAAAATCTAAACCAGGAAACAGAAAAAATACTGGAGAAGGAGAAAACCGCTTGAGAAAATGTTAAGAGAGGGAACTGGCAGATATTGTTAATTATTAATTAGAAGATATGTGGAGAAAGAGTCCTGCTTAGATGACAGGTGGGTGGCAGTGCTTTTACTGACACCAATTCCCACCTAAATCACAGGGCAGAGTAGGAAAGGGAGAGACTAGAATACAATAATTAGATATTGATGATTACTTTCACTATGAGGCACTGTAGGATAAGCACAGGACTATTAACCACAAGTTTGGCAGTACAAAACCACCAGCTGCTCCTTGAAAATTCAATACAGGGTTGCTGGGTTGGAACTGATTCAAGGGCACTTAACAACAATAGCAACATGACCACTATCATCATAGGGCCTGTGAGGTTCCAGCCCAACTTAACAGAGGAAAATTTCTAAAGTTCACACAGACAAGTATTCTCCAATCTTCTCTTGAATCAAATCTGCATGCCCTGATCCCTCACCCTATCCATCCTATCTTTCCCCATAATAATAATCATTCTAAAAGTGGGCAGCTTTTGACTTTTCTCTCCTACAATCCTATCTCTGGTTCATTTTTTTTTTTTTCAACTTTTTATTGTGAATTGAGTGAAGATTTAAAGGGCAGAGCATCAGTTTTACATTCAACAAGTCATATGCTTTGCATCATTGCATGGGTGCAATCCCATCCAAGTACCAACAGTTAACAGTAATCGCCTCTGAATATATTCCACTTGAAATTAGAGATCATCTGAAGAACAGATTTTATGCCACAGTCACTAAAGACTAAAGACTAGAAGAGTTGTGGGATGACATCAAGAACATCATACAGGAAGAAAGCAAAAGATCATTAAGAAGACAAGAAAGAAGGAAAATACCAAAATAGACGTCAGAAGAGACTCTGAAACTTGCTCTCAAGTGTAGAGATATTAAGACAAATAGAAGAAATGAGTAGGTAAGAGCCAAATAGAAAATTTCAAAGAGCAGATTGAGAAGACAAAGTCAAATATTGTCACAAAATGTGAAAAGACCAGGAGTTAGGAATCTAAAAGGGAAGAACACGCTCAGCATTTCTAAAGCTGAGAGAAGTGAAGAGAAAATCCAAGCCTTAAATGGTAATATTGAAGGATTCAATAGGAAAATTATTGAATGATGCAGAAAGCATCAAAAGAAGATGGGAGGAATACACAGAGCATTATGCCAAAAAGAAATGGTTGATATGCAACCATTTCAATAGTTAGCATATGATCAAGAATCAGTTATATTGAAGGATGCCAAGGTACATTGAAGGCATTGGCAAAGAACAAGGCTCTGGGAATTGAGGGAATACAAATAGAAATATTAGGGAAAAACTGATGCAGCACTATAGGCACGCACTCATCCATGCCAAGAAATTTGGAAGACAACTACTTGACCAGCTGATTGGAAGAGACCCATACTTGTGCCCATTCCAAAGAGAGGTGGCCTAACAGAATGTGGAATTCATTGGACAATATCATTAATATCTCATACAAGTACATTTTGTTGACGATAACCCAAGGACTACTGCAAATATACACTGAGAATTGCTAGAGGTTCCAGCCAAATTCAGAAGAGGACATGGAATGAGGGATATCATTACTGACATCAGATGGATCTAGAATACTAGGAAGATGTTTACCTGTGCTTTATTGACTATGCAAAGGCTTTTGATTGTGTAGATCATGACAAACTATGGAAAACATTGAGAAGTATTAGTATTCCAGAGCACTTAATTGTGCTCATGAGGAACCTGTACATAGGCCAAGAAGAAATTACTCGAACAGAACAAGGGAATACTGAATGGCTTAAAATAAGCAAAGGTACACACCAGGATGGAATTATTTCACAATTATTCAATCTATTATGCTGAGCACATAATCTGAGAAACTGGATTATATGAAGAAAATCATGGCATCAGGATTGGAAGAAGACTCACTAGCAACCTGCAACGTCCTGAGGATACAGCCTTTCTTGCAGAAAGTGAAAAGGATTTAAAATACTTATTGAAGATTAAAGACCACAGCCTTCAGTATGGGTTGCACCTCAATGTAAAGAAGACAAAAATCCTCACCAATGGACCAATAAACAGCATCCATATAAATGGAGAAAATATTGAAGTTGTCAAAGATTTCGTTTTGCTCAGATCAACCATCAACAATCATAGAAACAGCAGTTAAGAAAGTAAATGATTTATTGCATTAGGCAAATCTGCTCTGCAAGACTTTAAAGTGCTCAAGAGCAATGATGTCACTTTGAGGACTATTGTGTGCCTGACCCAAGCCATGGTATTTTCGATAACCTCATATGCATGTTAAAATTAGACAGTGAATAAGGAAAACTGTAGAAGAACTGATGCATTTGAGTTATGGTGTTGGTGGAGAATATTAAAAAGTACCAAGGATTGCCAAAAAAAATGATCTGTGTTGTAAGAAGTACAGTTAGAATGCTCCTTGGAAGTCAGAATGGCCAGACTATTCCTCTCATACTTCAAACATATTGCTGGGAGGGACCAGTCCCTGGAGAAGGATATGATGTTTTGTAAAGTGGAGGGTTGAAAAAGAGGAGGAAGCCCCTCAACTAGATAGACTGGCACAATGGCAGCAGCAATGGGCTCAAAGATAGCAACAGTTGTGAGGTTGGCGTGGCACCGGGCAGTTTTAAATTCTGTTTTTCATAGGGTTGCTATGAGTACTCAATGACACCTAACAGCAACAACAACCTCCCTTTTGTTGTTTTTTGCTTGCCTGCACATGTTAACATGTGTCTACCCTCTATCCCACCACTACCACCCTTAACCATCATAGATTTTTTTTTTCTTTTACAAGAAAACCTTTTTTTTTTTTACTTTTTGCCACAATATTTGTCCTTTATGATTAATTAATTTGGCTCAACATAATGTCCTCCTGGCTCAACCATGTTGTGAGGTGGTTCACAGATTCATCAATATTCTTCAGCATTTTGTAGTATTCCATGTGTGTACGGACCAAAGTTTGTGTAAGCATTCTTCTGTAGATGAGCACTGAGGCTGTCTGCATATTTTTGATATGTCTCTTGTAGACAGCATATTGAAGGATCCTGTTTTCTTATCCATTCCGCTCTCTATGTCTCTTGACTGGTACATTTAATCCATTTACATTCAGTGTAATTATCAATAGATATGAATTAATTGCTGTCATTTTTCTGTGTGTTGTTTTTGTGGTACTGATGGGTTCTTTGTTCCACATAATTTTCTATGCTGAGGCATTGGCAAAGACCAAGGCTTTGGCAATTGAGGGAATACAAATTGAAATTTTTTTTTCTTTTCATTTTCATTTCTGGGTGTTAATGTTTACTAAATCTTTCTGATTTCCTTCTTTTTTTATTTTGATGTGTAGGTGTCTTATGTTTCCTTGAGGTTACCCTATCATTTATTAATTTTTTCCCCGCTTAAACAGTCTGTTTTATCTTGAAATCTATTTGACTTCCTTGCCATTTGAAAGTTCTGTATCTATCTACACTATTGCCTTTTTTGGCTTTGTAGCTGACTTCATTATACATCGATATCTCTGGTTCCCTATTTTCAGTCTTGTAGGTTTGTTTTACCGTCAATACTTCTAGATCTAGATTCCACCATTTGTCTGTCAGTTTGTCGTGCTGTGGTGCCTTGTGAGTTGCTGTGATTCTGAGGGTTATGCCACCAGTATTTTAAATACCAGAAGAGTCACCCATGGTGGACAGGTTTCAGATGAGCTTCCAGACGAAGACAGACTAGGAAGAAGGAATGATGAACTACTTCCGAATATTTAGTCACTGAAAACCAGATGATACAACCTTGCTTGCTGAAAGTGAAGAGGACTTAAAACATTTACTGATGAAGATGGATTGCATCTCAATGTAAAGAAAACAAAAATCCTC
>NW_006408658.1:366689-368325 GCF_000296735.1 Chrysochloris asiatica
TTTCTTTGTATTCCATCTGGTGAGGTCCATGTGTATAGTCATCTCTTATGCTGTCTAAAGAAGGTATTTGAAATGAACAAATCATTGATTTTGCAGAATTGTATCAATAGTTCTCCATCGTCATTTCTATCACCAAGGCCATATTTTCCAACAACTGATCCTACCTCTTTGCTACCAACCTTTGTGTTCCAATCACCAGTAATGATCAATACATTTTGATTACATGTTTGATTGAGTTCAGATTGAAGAAGTTGATAGAATTCTTCTATTTCATCCTCACTGGCTTTAGTGGTTGGTGTGTAAATTTGAATAGTAATGGTATTAACTGGGCTTCCCTGTAGGGGTATAGGATATTATCCTATCACAGACAGCGTTGTACCTCATGACTGATCTGTATATGTTCTTTTTGACAATGAATGCAACACCATTCCTCTTCAATATGTCATTCCCGGCATAGTAAACCATGTGGTCATCAGATTCAAAATGGCCAATACCAGTCCATTTCAGCTCACTAATGTCTACAATATCAATGATTAAGCATTCCATTTCATTTTTGACAACGTCCAATTTTCCCAGATTCATACTTCGTACATTCCATGCTCCAATTTTCAATGGATGTTTACAGCTGTTTCTCTTCATTTTGAGTTGTGCCACATCAGCAAATGAAGGTCGCGAGGGCTTTTCTCCCACGAGCTTTACTCCATTTGTGTCATCACGGTCAACTCTACTTTGAGGAGGCAGTTCTTCCCCAGTCGCATTTTGAGTGACTTCCTACCTGAGGGGCTCATTTTCTGGCATTATATCTGACAGTATTTCTCTGCTTTTCCTGAGGTTTTCAGTGACTAAAATTTGGAAGTAGTTTGTCATTCTTTCTTCCTAGTTTGTCTTCATCTGGAAGCTCATCTGAAACCTGTCCATCATGGGTGGCCATGCTGGTATTTAAAATACCAGTGACATAGATTTCAGAATCACAGCAACTCACAAGCCACCACAGTATGACAAACTGACAAATGAGTGGTGGCTGTTTGGTTTTAAGTGGAAGCTGTCACTTTAAATTTTGAGGAGATCTGTGTGCATGCATAGAAGAACCCTCCAGGGGTGGGAGTAGGGTGTCCATTTGTTCAGGCATCCCCTCTAGTCACCAGAATGGAGGTGCACAGACAGTGAGAGACCAATGAACAGATACCAAAAAAAAAAAAAGAATATACACACCTGTATCTCTGCGGTTCTTTAAGGCATTTGTGGCTGTTCTGATCCTTCCCCCCACTTGGTCTCTCTCAAGATGGTGGCTCCAGGAGCAGTTGAGCATCTTGAATTAGAAAGCACTGAATTTCTTGATTCTGCTACAAATTCCCCCAGCTGTAAGCCTTCCAAGCTTCTAAATATTCATTTATATGTGATTCAGAGTTCTAGCACCTTCCCCTGAGCCTGCTTGGTCCAGTATTCTGTTTTGTTGCTGATGGAGCTCCACACTGCATGTCTTCCCAAACTGCCATCTTGTTGGATTGAGGAAATTGGTACAATTCTTCAATTTCACCATTACTTGTTGGTGCATAAGTTTAAATAATAGTGGCATTAACCAGTCTTCCTTGTTGTTGTTAAATGCATCAAATGACTTTGTTGTTGTTGTTGTTGT
>NW_006408658.1:368425-374051 GCF_000296735.1 Chrysochloris asiatica
TTGGAAGAAGTGCAGCCAGAGTGCTCCTTGGAAGCCAGGATGGCCAAACCTCATCTCTCATACTTCGGACATATTGTCAGGAGGGACCAGTCACTGGAGAAGGATACCATGTTTGGTAAGATGGAGGGTCAGAGAAAAAGAGGAAGACTCCCAATGAGATGGATTGGCCAAGTGGAAGCATCGATGGACTCAAGTATGGCAACAGTAGTGAGGTTGAACTAGGATCAGGCAGTGTTTCTTTGTGCAGTGCATAAGGTCACTATGAGTTCGTACCAACTCAATGGCACCTAATAACAACAACAACATATCTAGATTGAGTTCTGGATGGTGCTGTCATATATGGTAATCTCAGGTTGTTGTCCACTACTGCTGGTTCTCAGTCCAAAGAATACCCTTGAGCATTTTTTGTAAAGTTGGTCTGGTGGTTATGTGCTGTGGAGTTGGTTCCGACTTATAATGACCCTATACAGGGCTTCCAAGGCTGTAAATCTTTACGGGAGCAGAAAGCCTCATCTTTGTCCCGCAGAACACCTGGTAGTTTCGAACTGCTGACCTTGCAGTTCATAGCCCAATTCGTAACCACTACACTACCAGAGCTCCTTAAAGTTGGTCTCGCTGTTACAATTCCTTTCATTTCTATTTATCAGGAAATATGCTAATTTCACCTTCATTCACAGGGGCAGCTTTGCTGGGTATATGATTCTTGGTTGGTAATTTATTTTTTTCAGAGTTTTTTATATGTCATCTCATTGCTTTCTTGTCAGCATAGTTTCTGCTGAGAAATCAGAGCTTAGTCTTATTGGTTTTCCTTTGTAGGTAACTTTTCATTTTTCCTGAGCTGCTCTCAGGATTCTTTCCATGTCTTTAATTTTGGAAAGTTACATTACAATGTTTCTTGATTTTCTTTCGGGGTCTATCCTGCTTGGGGTATGTTCAACTTCTTGTATGTTTATCTATCTTCTCATCTTTCATGGTATTAGGGAAGTTTTCTCCCAACAACACTTTGACAGTTTTCTTTGTGCTGTTTATTGCCTCTTCATGTTCTGGAATCCTGATAAGTTGTTCTTCTTTATAGTGTCACACAAAACTCCTAGACTTTCTTCTAACTTTTTCATTATTTTTTCTTATTGTTCTTCTAGCATACAGTTCTGTGAGACTTACCTTCAAGTTCACTAATTCGAACTTCCATTGCTTAGAATCTTCTCCTTTGCCCTTGCAATGTATTGTCCATTTTTGAAATCTTAGTTATCAATCTTCTGGATTTCTAATTGCAGATTTTGTAGTGTTTCAAAATTTGCATATATTTTGCCTGTTTGTTCTTGTAATGTTTTCCCGAATTCTTGCAAGTTTTTTCTGTACTGTCTTTGCTTTCTTCAATCTTTTTGTCAATCTGTTTATAGTACCAAAATATCATTCTTTTGAATTATTTTTCAGTTAAATCCATTACCTTTTTATCCTCAGAAATGTTTTATGTATCTGTATCTTGGTCATTTGTTTGAACCATTCTCTCTTGTTCCTTCACATGAGCTAAAATGGTCTGTTGTCTCCAAGGCATTGTGGAATTGTATTTGTAAAAACAAAGAGTAATGTTGTGGACCTGGGAGAGAGAAATCTCTGGTGGGCTCCTGTAATACAAGGAGCTTATAAGGTAATTGTGGAAGGGATGTGACACCAGACTTCCTGGCCCTAGATGGAGTTCCTATTGGCCTCAGCATTATCTATGTTCAGGGCACTTGGTATACAAGTGTGGGGGTCCATGGTGGAGCTAGTTTTAGTGTCTATTAGGACCACAGGGAAGTTGAGGGTAGGGTGACTGTTTAAATATTAGTCTGGTGGCTCTGCAGGTTTTGCACATCTGGAGCCAAACCCACCTGTATCCAAGCACCAAAGCAACGTAGCTGGACCCCATCTCACACGGGCATGACTCCCAACCAAATGGCTCTGAACTTCTGGAAAGCAGGGTTGTGCTGGGGGTGGATGAGGGTAAGAGCTGGCCATACCTCTGGTCACCAGGGGAGCATGGGGAAAAAAAAGAAGTTGCAATTTTCCTGTCACCTACTAGAATCTGGTTTGCTAGGCCTCCCTCTGCTGCTAAAGTTGCTCATGAAATGGTCAAGCTGAATAGGACAGATGTACACCAATCAGTCTCTCTGTCTAACTGTTCCGACCCAGCAAGCACTCCATCCACCTCTCTAATCTTTCTTCTGAAGTTCAGGTACCAGAATTTTCATCCGTGTCTGTTTTATTTGGTCTTTTATATCTTTGTTGTAGAGGGTCCATGTAGTACATCTGTCTAGTCCACCATCTTTCTGGAAGTCCTTGGTCTATATCTTCTGATAAACATCTCCAATTGTCCCATAAAATTCAGATGTCTACGGACTCTCATAATATCTTAGAGCATTAGTTAGATAAATATTACTTTCCTGAGTATAAAGACTTGTCTCTGTATACTTCAGAGCCATATTTGGGATGTCAGTGTATGCACATGCTTCCTGTCCACTACCTCAGGTAATTTCTGAGCTTTCATAGTTGGTAATTACTTCCAAAGACAAAGACTAGTGACAAAATTCTTAATTTACATATATATTAGGATTTGTATATTCTTCTTAAAATTTGTGACTTATACAGGAAGAAGGTGGGGGAGAATATTTCACACACTGCTGTTTGCTGCTACTCTGACCTCAGAATTTATGATAAATAGTTGACCAACACCTCAAAGTTGTTGTTTTACAGGTTGTTGTTGTTGTTAAGTTTCATCAAGTCAGTTCCGACTCATAGTGACACTGTATAGGATTCCTGAATAGAGGAAAGGCTGATGAGTTTGAACTGCCAACCTTGTAGTTCAAGCTGACCATATGGTCCAGTACTTATCCTATAATGCCACAGATAGACACGGTATAATAATTTACCTATTTATTTTAAAAAATTTTTGTTGAATGCTTGTTTTTTCCTAGGAACTGAGTAAACACTGAGGACATGTTAATGAATAGGACAGAGTTATTAATTCAAAATTTAGAGAACTAGAAGCACTAGAGAACAAATAAATAATAAAATACAATATATAATTGAGTGATGTAAAAATAACAGATGACTGGGTTTGACATGACAAAATGTAACTGAGGTGATAAAAACAAGTGTCTTAGAGGGGTAAGGAAGACCACTTGAAGGTGATATATTTTTTTAACTTTTTATTATGAATTGAGTGCAAGTTACAGACAAGATCATCAGCTTTACATTCAATGAATTATACACTTTGTTTCATCTCAGTGCTTGCAATCCCCTCCATGTAACAACAGTTAAACCGTTTCCTTCCTGTGGTTCCTTTTTCCATTTCACCCACCTTTCCATCGCTTCTCAACTTTATTCTTAGGTACATGTTGTCCTTTTTAATTTTGATGATTGACACTTTTATGGTGAGCATACCTTACGAATGTTGTTTGCCCCACTATATAGCTATCTACTGTTTGATTGAAAATTGGACCATGAGGAGCAAAAAGCCTTTCCAAAACTGAAGGGTGGTTGAGGGTCTCAGGTTCCTGCAGTCTCTCTTTGACCACTATGCCCATTTTGTTTTGTTTTGTTTTTTATTGTTTAGTAATAATTCTGACCTTTATTTCACACTTTCTGCCACTGTGTTTCGAACCTTCTAATGTGATCCCTTTCAGAGCAGTTGTTAGTGGTAGCCAGGCACCATCTAGTTCTTCTGGTCTCAGAGTCATGGGGACTGATGTCCACATGTTCCATTAGTCCATTGGACTAACTGATTCCAAGCCTCTTAATTCTCATTACTCTACTTTTTTCCACACATGGAGAAACCATCTCAATTTTCAAAAGTTTCAACATTTGTCGACCAAGGGAAAATAATGATCATAAAGTAAATGACCTGAAGTGACTGACCTGCCGACATAACCATCCATTACACTTCTATTGTGCTTCATTTATCTCTCAGGGACATATTTCTTTCCTGAATACAATTAGCATATTCAAAGGAAAAAGAAAGTTAGTTTAAATATATCTGTAGTCATAGATTGTAATTAATGAGTGGCAGAGGTTTTAAGTAGAAATTATTTTCTAGAGGTATTCTTAACTTGAAAAAAAATCATTTATTTGATCTAGTAAATGTTAATGGAAATGTCACACTTAACTTTATAAATGAAACTCAACACTGGTTCTTATATTTATAAAAAATCTTCATCATAAAAGTGAAAATTTTAATTAAGCTGTTATTAGGTGTCATCAAATCAGTTCTGACTCATAGTGACCTTTACAGGATTTCTGAAGCTATAAATCTTACAGGAGCAGAAAGCCTCATCTGTCTCCCATGTAGCTGTTAGATTTGAACCACCAACCATGTGGTTAACATCAGCGCTTACCCTGCAGCACCACCAGTTTTCCAAAATTGAGTGATACAGATCTTGAAAATATCCAGCAATATATTCTCCTGATTGTTGTCTCTATAAGTTATGAATTTAACTCTGGTTTAATTCAGAAAAACAAATGTATTCTAATCATCAATTTCCTCATGGCCTCTTTAACCACATTTTCCCTCAGACTATAGATGACAGGGTTCAGCATGGATATCAACATTGTTAAGATCACAGAGGCCACTTTGATCTGATCACCTGAATACCATGACTTTGTTGTTGTTAGGTGTCATCGAGTCGGTACCGACTCATAGCAAACTTATGCACAACAGAACGAAACACTCCCTGATCCTGGGCCAACCTTACTACCGTTGCCATGCTTGAGTCCATTGATGCTGCCACTTGGCCAATCCATCTTGTTGGGGGTCTTTTTCTTCCTCTCTGACCCTTCACCTTAAAAAACATGATATCCTTCTCCAGTGACTGGTCCCTCCTGACAATATGTCCAAATTATGAGAGATGAAGTTTGGCCATCTTGGCCTCCAAGGAGCACTCTGGATGCACTTCTTTTTTTTTTTAATGTTTTATTGTGAATTGTGTGATAGTCTACATGGGAGAACATCAGCTTTACATTCATTCCATCATCCATCATTTCATTGGCATAGTTATCATCCTGTCCATGCATCCTCACCCAACCAATGGGTGTACCCTGTAAGCCTGCACGCCCCCCCACCCACAGTCCTCAGCCCCTTTCCATCTCCTGACGTTGTCTTCTCTGCCTCCATCCCAGGCTTCACTGCCTCTCTGGGTAGGATTCCGCTCTTCCCTCTTCTCCATTGATGGTCCCAGGTCCTCTGCTCCTAGACTGATAAGTTAATCACTCCCCTCTTTGCTACAAAATGTCCATCTTTAGATTTCCAACCCTCACAACCAGTTCTGATAACAACTATTCACCACTGCATCACAAGAGATCCATCTATATTTCGTTTCATCAGCCCTTCCTGGACAGACTGGACACCACTCACTGGAGACTCTACCTCCCTCCACACCCTCTGGGTCTAGGTTCCCTCTTGAAAGCTTGTAAGCCAGTTACTTCTTGCCTTTGTATCCCTCCCCCCATTTTGGGTAGTCAATGTCCAAGTTGCCCATCCCTGTCTACCCTTTGTGTGGAGGGGGTGGGTATAGTTCTTGCAGCAGGGACTTGTTTCCTCTTTTGAGCTACTGCATTTATAGGTATAGGTCATGTTTATCGAATTGTATCA
>NW_006408658.1:381231-388522 GCF_000296735.1 Chrysochloris asiatica
ACAGCAGAACGAAACAATGTTCGATCCTGGGCCAACCTCACCACCGCTGCCACCCCCGAGTCCATCAATGATGCCACCTGGCCGATCCATCTCGTAGGCATCACATAAACAAATATGACTATTCCATAAAACAGTGTGACTGCAGTGAGGCAGGAAGTGCAGGCAGGGGAAGCTTTGTTTCTACCCTCAGTAGAGAGCATATTCAGAACTGAGAGGAAAATGTAGTTGTAGTACATAATTATGGTAAATAGTGTGCGTACAAAAATTGATCCAGACAAGATTGCAGGAGATACATCAGCAATATAAACCATAAAAGATCTTCAAGAGTGGAAAGAGGTCAAAGAAAAACTGGTTGATCTTATTTGGTCCACAGAAGGACATGTTAAACAATTAGCCAGTAAATAGCGAAACATCCATATATCCAGATAGGTAGGAAGCTCCCAGTAGGAGGAATCAGACCGTTGGATACCTTTGACATATATGGTGGAAAGGCGCAAGGGAGAGCAGATGGCCACATAACCATCATAGGCCACAGCAGCCAACAGGAAGCACTCTGTAGTACTAAAAGTGACATCAGAGCCAAGCTGGGCTATACAGCCAGTAAGAGGAATAGTATTTATCTCTCTTAAGAAGCTCATGAGCATAACTGCTGTGACCAATGTGGAATACCCAGTGTCCACAAGGCTAAATGGCTAAGAAAAAGGTACACTGGAGTGTGAAGCTGAGGGTTACTTCAGATTAAGATTATTATACTGACATTGCCCATTATAGAAACTAAATTGTTTTTGTTGTTAAGTGCTGTTGACTGTATTGTTGTTGTTGTTACGTGCCGTCAAGTCGGTTCCGACCCATAGCGACCCTGTACAGGGTTTCCGAGGGTGTAAATCCTTATGGGAGTAGAAAGCCTCATCTTTCTCCCGCGGAGCAGCTGGTAGTTTCGAACCGCTGACCTTTAGGTTCGCAGCCCGATTCGTAGCATTGACTCTATAGACTACTAAAAATACTACTAAAAATAAAAGAAGATGGTACATCCTATAGAAATGATCTGTTAGCCCCCAAATGGTAAACTCTGTCACTGTTGTATGGTTTTCAGTGTCCGTCTACTCATTGATGGAGCATATTGTCCAGGGTTCATCCTACGGCACCACATCAGGACTCCCATTGAAACCAGAACCAGAGGAGATTAAATTGGCTAAAATGACCCCACAATTAATGTCTGTACTTAAAGATCACCCTATAATCATATTTTTAAAGGTAACTTTACCTCACTTATGTTGGATACTTAGTACACACACATCTTTTCAAACTTAATAACAGTTTAAAATTGAAGACTCAATTACCTTAGGATCTAACTATTCTAATCCTATTTGTACTCTAGAAAAAGTCCTCCCCAGATTGTACTCTAGAAAAAGTCCTCCCCAGATGCATAGGAGGTATGTAAAAGGATGTTCACAGCAGCACTGTAAACAATTGAAATATTTTTGGAAAGACCACCTCTTGATTTTCTACACCCAGGTCAAATGTGTCTCTTTCCCAGTGTTTTGTTTTGTTTTTCTATTAGTAAATGCTATCTCCATTCATCTAGTTGATTGGGCTAACAACCATGGAGTTAACTTTGACATCTCTGTCTTTCTTAATAGCTATTTCTCCTGGAATAAAAAACAAAATCAAGCCAAACATGCTTCGTTATAAACATTTATAGCAAAGCTAGAAATTTTCTACATTTAAGATGAAAAGGGCAAATGCAATTTTTACAATTGTTCTGAGCTATAAGAATCGGGCTGTGAACCTCAGGGTCAGCAGTTCGAAACTACCAGCTGTTCCGCAGGAGAAAGATGAGGCTTTCTGCTCCCGTAAAGATTTAAAGCCTAGGAAACCCTGTACAGGGTTGCTATGAGTCGAAACCGACTCCATGGCACATTACAACAACAATACATCCTATATATTTTGCGAAGTCCAACAAAACTTATCTCCTACACCATATATTTTCATATTTATGGTACTGTGTGAAGCAATAAGGAGAGTCCAGATGTTTTTATAGACTAGGATTAAATGGAACATTAATTGAAGTATTTAAGGGCCTGTAAACATTGTTTCAATTTGTTGTTGTTAAGTGCTGTCGAGTTGGTTCAGACTCATAGCAACCCTATATAGGGTTTACTAAGAGAAGATGGTAAGCTTGAACGACTGGCCTTATTGTTAAATCTTGCAGTTGGATCTTGCAATCCATTGCATTAACACACAGCACCATACCAGGACTGGTTTTAATTTAACCAGTTCTAGAAAGCAACTGTAAAGATATGAGATACTTGACGAGACCTAAGAAGTGGTGGCAGAAGTAGCTACTCTAAGAAAGATAGGATATTAGGTTAAAAGACAGATTTGCATTACAGAATAATGCTGTAGAGGAAGCATTGGACTGCTAACCACAAGATCAGGTGGTTCAAACCCACCAGCCACTCTAAGGAAGAAGGATGAGGCTGTCTGCACCTACAAAGATCTACAGTCTTAGAAACCCTGTAGAGGGTCGCTATGAGTTAGAATTGACTTGATGGCAGTGGATTTGGTTTTAGGTTGGGTTTTGCTCAAAATAGAGCATAAAATCAAGGTGAGAAAACATATTTTTCCCATGATTCCTTTAATTTAAGGGCCAACCTTTTCTTTAGAATAACTTATTTCTTCATGAACTTTGTCTGAAGAAGACTGAAGAAAACATAAAAACCTAACAATCAACAATTATGCTCTTAACCAAGCATGATACCACATTTTACTACTTATAATTATCAACCAAGGTTACATGTGCATCATTGCATGATGTGTCATGTTATCAGCAGTACTAAGATTACATATCTGAATTCTTAAGTTCTGCCTTTTTTGAATGAGGCAAAGGATAGTGTAGGGACTTTATCAAATACATACTGACTCAAATAAGAAATGAATTATAGTTTTAATAAAATAAATGTATAAAGGATACAAATGAATTCAAATTTGGGTATGAGTGCTCACACTGAAGGCAAAGTGCTATGCATAAATATGCTGGGCTTTTGAACCGTGTAGATCTGGATCAGTTTCTACTTCTGCCTCTTGCTTTGTAAGGAATTTTAGTCAAGTTATCTTACCTGTAAAAAGGGAATAATAATTTTACCTATCTCACATGATCACTATGTTAAACGAGATGATGTTGGCAAAAACACCAAGCATTGTTTATGAAGCAAATAGACAATTATTAATAGTTGGCTTGGAATAATCAGATTTCAAATTCTAGTACAAATAGAAGAATCAATGAGTTCTGTATCATTAATAAAGAGCAAGTGTATCCTATTGCTACCTCCACTGCAACAGTAGGGATAGGCTCCAGGGAATTGTGATGGTACAGCAAAGTCACATTTAGGTAAAGTTTAAGTCATTTGGGATACAATACCCTAATTACTTCACTTGGAAAATTACATTGACAGTCCCTTGGGACAAAGGAATTACATGGCTATAAAAGGTGTATGAATAATATATCCTCTAGATTCCCAGGAGTTTCATTCATTTTTAATGAAATGATTTCAAAACAGAAATTATAGCTTTTTGTTATCATTGGAGTTGGATTTTAGAGCAACACAACTAAAATGCCTGCAGCAATCTGTTGTTTTTGTTGTTAGGTGCTATCAAGTCAGTTCCAACCAAGAGCAAACCTCTGCACAATACAATGAAACATGGCCTGGTCCTGGGGCATCCTCACAACTGCTATTATGTTTGGACCCATTGTTAATGTCACTGTGTCAATCCATCTTGGGGGTCTTTCTCGGTTTCATTATAGTACTTCTGAAATATCACTATATTCTGTGACCCAGATTTTCATATTACACATATTTAGAGACAATATGGGCTTGCCAGTACAATTTTGCTTTCAAGCAAGCATACAGAAGAATTGCAATATTTTTTCAATGTGATAAGTACTTAAATTAAAATATAGGTATGTTCCATACATGGTATAGATTTATGCTATGGCACTTGAATTAGGGTACTTCTGAAAGTTCACGGAAAAGTTCCATTATCTTTTCATCCATTTTCCCCCACAAACTTCTTGAAGCCCTCTCAAACACATCACAAGTGTTAGGAATAGGCATTTCTCACACACAAACATCCCTTACCCTTGTCTGCTTTGATCCACCAACATATATGATTTCTAATAGAACAATGAAGCTCACACTAACATTTTTCTTAAGACTCTCTCACACAAATGCCATATTGATTGATAAAAGGTCAAAAATAGCTAACTACAGCTGACTTTGACTGTATTATTGAAACATGGCCACACAGAAGAACATTCTCTAAATTGAATGTCAGAGTCCTTAGATCCTGAGACTAAAGACTCCCATAAGTTTGCCTCCTGCTGAGGAAAGGTAAGCCTGATGCTCAAAAACAGAAGAAATGAACAGCTCAAACTCACACAAACTAGAAAATAGGTACACTCTGAGGTTCAATCTGCTCACAAAACACACAAAACTTAAAACAATTGTAAGATAATACAATGAACAACTGGACACCGAAAAATTAGATAATCTAGATAATAGACAAATTCCTAAAAACACATAAACTACCTAAATTTCAAGAAGAAATGAAGGGGGATTAAATTTATGAAAATACAGGTTTGGCTGAGGATATTTGTACATGTGTGTTTACATTTATTACAAATATATCCATGAATGTGCTAGAGCAAACAGTCGTCAAATTCATAAAAACTTCTTGTTATTGCTGTTGTTATTGAGTGCCATAGAGTCAATTCCAACTCATAGTGACCCTGTTTAGGGTTTCTGAGGAGCAGCTAGTGAGCTTGAATTGCCAACCTTGCAGTTTAAATGACTTGGCAGTCTTGCTCATTAACCTACAGTGCCACACCAGGACTCCTGATTATTTGCTATTAAGGTCTGTCAAGTCAGTTCCAACTCATAGCAACCTTCTTGGTAACATGTCTGAAGTATGAGAGATGACGTGTTGCCATCATGGCTTCTAAGGAGCATTCTGGCTGTACTACTTCTAAATACAACCAGGATGCTCCATAGCAAAATCTCTTAAACATAACCAAACACCTTGAGAAGATGAGACATTGTGCCTGGGGCCTCAGGACCATGGTTTTAGGGGACTCTGAGTCAATTGGCATAATACAGTTCACAAAGAAAATGTTCTACATCCTATTTTAGTGATATAAGTGATATAAATCTATAAGGGGAACAATAGCACTACGGAAGTACACATACCTTAAAATAATCAATTACTTGAGACCACAAGGGCTGCAGTTACACAAGGACAAAGTTCAGTAGGAAATGAAGAGAAGTAGAAATAAGAAACACAGGGAGGAAATGGAATAAGTGATATTACATTGTGTGAATTGTAATCAGTGACATGAAACAAAATGTGTATGAATTGTTGATGGTCTATAGAGGAATCGAAATGACTACATCTGTGGAAAGAGACAGTGGAAAAACTCCATGTCACCAGCCAAAACAAGGTCAGGGGCAGACTGTGGAACAGACCATAAATTGCTCATATGCAAATTCAGGCTGAAGCTGAAGAAAATAAAAACAAGTCCATGAGAGCCAAAATATGAACTTGAACCTATCTCACCTGAATTTAAAGATCATCTGAAGAACAGATTTGAGGAAGACCAGAAGAGTTGTGGGATGACATCAAGAACATCATACAGGAAGAAAGCAAAAGGTCAAGAAAGAAGGAAGCTTGCTCATGAGTGTAGAGGATGCTACAGTAAATGGAAGAAATGAGGAAGCAAAAGAGCTGAATAGAATATTTCTAAGAATAGCTCAAGAAGACAAAGTCAAATATTGTAATAAACTGTGCAAAAGAACTGGTGTTAGTAAAATAGAAGGGAAAAACATGCTCAGTATTTCTCAAGCTGAGGAAACCAAAGAAAAATGTCAAGACTTGACTTGTAATATTACAGGATTCTATGGGGAAAATAATGAATGATGCAGAGAGCATAAAAGAAAATGGAAGGGACTTCCGGCGCTTCCCTGACCAGACAGCACAGGTATGCAGGCTCCAGAGAAAGCGGGTGGGTGGTATCACACAGGGGAGGCCCCACCTGGTAGACAGACAGCCTTTGGGCAAACATAAGACTTTAGGCTTCAACATTATGAGCTTGCTTTTTTAAAGGATCAAACTGCTGAGGAGTTACAGGCACTTTGAGTTTCCGCCCGCCTGCACTTGACTCCCGCTCCGGGGACTGCCTCCGCCCATGGCAGAGCTTGGAGTGCGGGGCTTGAGCAGACCCGTTCAGAGGGCAGATGCTCCCAGAGAGCGAGCGGGGCCACAGGAACTAAAATAGTCCTTCCTAGGGGGCCTCATTGCCATGGTAGGCATTATCGGCATAGATATAGGGCAAATCGGGGTGTCCACGGTACAGGGAGACAGAGAGAGGCATTTTTGACATCATCAGACACAGATGCCATCTGCCTGCAGCCACTACCCCTGCCCTCCACTCACTCGGCCTAGGCCAGCCCTCTGCCAAGCCTCCGAGGTTCAGGTCCACCCACCAAGGCACAGGCCAGCACAAGCTAAGACGCCTTGAGTTGTTTTTTAACACCAGTAAAAAAGCAGCCCTGCGGTGGCTCTGTGGGTTAATGCGCCAGACTGCAAAGCCTTTTGAACTGCAAGGTCAGTGGTTTGAGCTCACCAGCTGCTCCTTGGAAACCCTATACTGGGTTGCTGTGGGTCACGATTGACTCCACAGCATATCAACAAGGAGAGGATCTCAGAAGGGAATGAAAGAGAGTTAGGACATTAAAGACTTACTTATATTAAGCTACAGATTTTTTTCTTTTCTTCTTTTTTCCTCTCTTTCTTCTGCCCCTCCCCACCCCTCCCCCCCCCTTTTGTGTGTGTGTGTGTGTGATTAGAGACTGCCGTATTCAATCTTGTTTTTGCTGGTGCTGCATTTTGTTTTTCTACCAGTTTTTTTTTTTGTTTGTTTGTTTGTTTTTTTGTCTTGCTTTGTTTTTCTCTCATTATCGCTTTTATTTTTGGTTTTGATTTTGGTTTTGTTTTCTACCCGACTGGTGTTGTTTGGCTGTCACATAGCCTCCCTTCTGCTATCAGAGAACTCTTTGTCTCCCTACCCTACACGAAAAGAGTCAGCAACTGCTGCCAAATAGCCAAGCTGCAATAACACTTTATAAAACACCAAAACCCAGGCAAGAACCAATACCAGCTGCCATATACCAGGAAAACAGGCAACACCTGTGAAAGTTACTCTGAGTTAAGCAATAAGCAGAGTGAAAAGGGAAGA
>NW_006408658.1:414594-429360 GCF_000296735.1 Chrysochloris asiatica
GTTCACTGAAGGCATTGGCAAAGATCAAGTCCCCAGGAATTGATGGACTACAAATTGAAGTCTTTCAACAAACTGTTGCAGCACTTAAGGCACTACCTTGTCTATGCCAAGAATTTGGAAGACAAATACCTAGCGAAATGACTGGCAGAGATCCATTCCAAAGAGAAGTGACCCAATGAAATGCAGAAGTCATAGGACAATATCATTAATATTGCATACAAGTAAAATTTTGCTGAAGATAATACAAAAATGGATGCAACCATACATTGACAGAGAACTTCCAGACTTCTCTGGATTCAGAAGAGGACATGGAATAGGAATATCATTGCTGACATCAGATGGATCTTGACCGAAAGCAGAGAATACCCATGTTATATTCAGTTGGGTACAAGTTCTCTATGAGTTGAAACCAACTCAACAGCACCTAACAAGAACAAGAACACCTCTGGAGAGGAAGTTTCTGAGTCTCTTCTGACATCCATTTTGGTCTTTTCTTCTTGTCTTCTTAATGACCTTTTATTTTCTACCTGTATGATGTTCATGATATCATCCCACAACTCTTCTAGTCTTCGGTTGTTAGTGCCTAATGCATCAAATCTGATTTCCAAATTCAGGTGGGATAATTCAAGGTCATATTTTGACCTTTCTTGGACTTGTTTTTTCTTCAGCTTCAGTCTGTACTTGCACATGAGCAATTGATAGTTTGTTCCACAGTCTGTCTCTGACTGTTTTGGCTGATAATTTGTTTTTCCTCCATCTCTTCCCCCAGATGTAGACAATTTGATTTCTGTATATGCCATCTGGTGGGATCCATGTGTATTGGTGTCTTCTATGTTATTTAAAAGAAGTATTTGCAATAAATAAGTCATTGGACTTGCAAACTTCTATTCTATCATGCAATCTCCAGTATCGTTTCTATCACCAAGACCATATTTTCCAGATATGGATCCTTCTTCTTTGTTTCCAACCTTTGCATTCCAATCACCAGTAATTATCAACATATCTTTATTGCACCTTTGATCAATTTCAGACTGAAGAAATTAGAACTCTTCAATTTAATCATCACTGACTTTAGTGGTTGGTGTGTAATTTGAATAATAGTAGTATTTATTAGATGGTGCTTCACGATAGATTATTAAGTGTTACTTTTGGTGATGAATGTGACACCATTCCTCTTCAATTTATCATTACCAGCATAGTAAGCCATGTGATTATCAGATTCAAAATGGCCAATACCAATCTATTTCACCTCACTAAACCTAGGATATAGATGTTTATACATTCATTTCATTTTTGACAATTTCCAGTTTTCCTTGATTCACACTTAGAACACCATGTTCCAATTATTAATGGATGTTTGCAGCTGTTCCTCCTCATTTTGAGTTGTACTTCATCAGTAAATGAAGATCCCAAAGGCTTTACTCTATTTGTATTATCATGGTCAACTCTCCTTTGATGAGGCAGCTCTTCCCCATGGAATGATGCACCATTAAATCAAAAGGGCAGCAGTTACCTAAAGAAAAAGTTCAGAAAGGCTGGGAAAGAGGGTGGAATGTAAACAAGAATTACAGGGAGGAAGTGGGATAACTGATGTTACATAGAGGGGACTACAGTCATTGAAACAAAATATACGATTTGTTGGCTATAAAACTTCTCTGTAAACCTTCACTTAATTCATAATAAGTTAAAAGAAGAATGTATATAAAAAATATATATTCTTGTCTTAATTCTAATTGCTTTATTAACTCTGTTTCCTTGGGAAATAATCTTCTGATTATTACATTTGGTGACTTTCTTTTTCTTGCTATTTTAAAAAATGATTAACTTATTTTCAGTCTTGTGCTCAAATTTGTAATTTTGATTACCTATTAGCATTTGTGTGAATGCCATCAGTATTTACCACAACCACCTCCAGGGCCCTTGAGGTAGGAACAAGATGTACTGGGTTACCATGTTTTATTCATCCTGTATGTGGCAAGGCACCTGGAGTGCTCTTCAGATTCAAATATCCTTTCACTTCTCTCTCCCAGGGAAGAACAGAACAAGGAGATAATCAACAGTTTAAAATCAGGAAAGGTGTGCACCAGGGTTATATCCTTTCATCATACTTACTCAATCAGTATGCTGAGAAAATAATACAAGAAGCTGGATTATATGAAGAAGAGCATGACATCAGGGTTGGAAGACTCATTAACAACCAGCAATATGCAGATACAACCTTGTTTATTGTAAGTGGAGAAGACATAAAATACTGAGGACGATCAAAGACTATAGGCTTCAGTATGGATTGCACCTCAGTGTAAAGAAAACAAAAATCCTCACAACTGTACCAATAAATAGCATCATGATAAATAGAGAAAAGACTGAAGTTGTGAAAGACTTCATTTTATTTGGAGCCATAATCAACATTCATCAAGGTGGCAGTCAAGAAATTTAACAATGTATTAAATTAGGAAAATCTGCTGCACAAGACTTCTTTAAAGTGTTCAAGAGCAAAGAAATCAGTTTGAGAACTAAGAAATGACTGACCCAAGCCATGGTATTTTCAATTGCCTCAGATTCATATGAAATTAGATAATGAATAAAGAAGACCATAGAAGAACTGATGCATTTGAATTATGGTATTGGAGAAGAATATTAAAAGTACCATGGACTTCCAGAAGAACAAATCTGTCTTGCAAGAAGTGCAGCCAGAATGTTCCTTAGAAGCCAGGATGGTGAGACTTCATCTTTCATGCTTCAGACATGTTATCAGGAGGTACAAATCCTTGAAAAGACATCATGCTTGATAAAATAAAGGGTTATCAAAGAAACCCATCAACAAGATGGACTTACATGGTGGCAGTATCAAGGGCTTCAATCATATAACAACAATTGCAAGGCTGGCACAGGTCCAGGCAATTTGGTTCCGTTGTGCGTAGGATCACTGAGTTGGAACCAACTCAACAGCACCTAACAACAACAATAACATAGCTGGGTTGATTTCTAAATGATACTGTCATGAATGTTAGTCTCAGGCTGTGTTTACTGTTGTTGGTTCTCTGTCCAAAGAACTCCCTTTAGTTAAGCTTGGTCTGTTTTTCACAAATTCCTTTAATTTCTGTCATTAGGTCATTTTCTAATGACCTAATATTTGATGGACAATTCTTCTGGGCATATGATTTTTCATTGGCAATTTTTTTCTTTCAGAGTTTTATATGTGTCATTCCATTGTCTTGCATGGTTTCTGCTGAGAAATCAAAGTTTATTAATTTTCCTTTGCATGTAAATTTTCATTTTTCCTGAGTTAATCTCAGAATTATCTCATTGGCTTTGGTTTTGAAAAGTTTTATTATCTATCTTGGTGTTTTCCTTTTGGGTTCTATCCTGTTTGTAGTTCATCCAGCTTCTTAAATGATTATCTTATCTTTTATAGGGACATTTTCTTCCAACAATTCTTGGACAATATTCTACATTTTTGTGTGTTTTTTGAACTCTTGCTGTTCTGGAATTCCTATCACACGTAAATTATTCCTCTTGATGTCCCATATAAATCTTAGGAATTCTCCAGATTTTTTGTTCTTTTTTAAGATTTTTCCTCTAGCAAATAACTTGAGAGATTTTTCTTTAAGGTCAATAAATTGACCTTCCTTTGCTTCAGTTCTATTTCTTTGCCCTTTCAGTATATTATCTATTTGTGAAGTCTTAGTGTTAAACTTCTGGTTTTATAATTGCTATTATTGTATGGTTTCCATTTTTTCATTTATTTTGTCAGTTTGTTTCCTGAATTATTTTATAGTTGTATCAATGCTTTCCTTTCATCTGCAGTTTTCCTGATAATTGCCTCAATCCATTGAAGGTGTCTAAATAGCATTCTTTTGAATTCCTTTTCAAGTAATTCTGATACTATTTCTGATACCATATTTTCTGACACTGTATTTGGTCCCTTGTTGGAGCATTCTCTTATTTCTTCATGTAAGCTGAAATCATTTGTTTTCTTCAAGACATTGTGGTGCCATATTTATATTTAATCAATAACTGTATATTTGTGTATTCTCAGTCACTCACCACCTGGTAGATGTGGTAAAGTGGAAGTGTGAATGCAGTATTCTGTTCATTATTGTGTAGTATAGTTTAAGGCAGGTTCACATGCCTCCAGAAGCTGGGGTAATATGCTTGCACCTGACCTCAGGCAGTGTGTAGACCAAAGCTCAGGGTTCCAGGATCACCATCTAGATCTGCTTCACTCAGTATCCCATGTCTTTGTTACAGAGGATCTGTCTACTCTACCATCTCACTTCATTATTCTTAAAAATTATTAATAAAGAAAAAGAATCAAGCATTTATATTGACATTCAAATAGTATTCAAATACTTGATGAAAATAAAAATTCTTAAAAAATAATTGCAATTGATAATTGTAAAAGGAGTGACAAAATTAGAATATAATCTATTGTTTATCCTAATTTCTGAGTTTTAAAACTCATTGAGTATATTTTTTATTTCTAGAATATTTTTGTTCTTTTTTAAAAATTGTATAGTTTTTAAACAAATAAAGTTTCTCTCTTGAGCTTTTTTATTCTTTTTTTTCTTCACAAGTTTAACGTAAGTTTTATAGTGTCTATTACATTCTTTGGTACAGCGGGTTAAACTTTGGGCTGCTAGCTGTAAGGTCAGCAATTCAAACCCAGCTGCTGTTTCATAGGAGAAAGATGAAGCTATCTGCTTCCTTAAAGATTTATAGTCTTAGAAACATGATGAAGCATTCTACTCTGCCCTTCAGGGCTGTCTAGGAGTCAGAATCGACTCAAGAGCTGTGTGGGTTTGGTTTGAGTTTGTTAGATTCTTTTATTATCTAAAGTTCTTGGTGGTCTAAATTTACCCTTTGGTGTGTCTACTCTTACATGTGTGATTTTAAATTGTGAGTACATCTTTCCTCTGTACTTTTATTTCTCTGACTTGTGTTCAGCCTAGATTTAGTATGTCCTTACAAGTAGGTTTTATTCTCTATTTCTGCCTGGTATACTCTGTATTACTGGCTCACAATAAATTTTGATGCTAAATTCTCTAATTGAGGTTTACAGAACTGGCAGACAGTAAAAACCAGAATCTCAAACAGTTATTTGATGGAGACTTCAGCCTAACATTCCCAAGAGAAGTTTTATGTATTTTTTCCTCCAAAAGCTTAGACAAAATAAAGAATCCTAACTGACTCCTTGGGTCAAAAACTTGGGCCACCGAGTTTCAAGAGCTCAAATCTTATCCATGATTCTGAGTTTCAACTCATATCTCACACAGGCCCATTATATTACAAGTCCAGGTACTACGAAGAGCAACAACATCACACCACGGCCCCTGTGCTTATTCCTTTGGTTTTTTTTCTTTATTATCACCTAAGAATTTTCTTTTCTTTTTTATGATGAAATTATATATATATATATTTTAAAGACGTGTTTTGTCTTGTTTTTACCTAGCTTTCCTAGTTGTTTACAAACTAAAAGTTTTTTAGGTTTTTTAATTTTCCGTTTTGCCAGAACAAAATGACTTATTAACAACTTACAATATGCAGATAGTACAACCTTGCTTGCTGAAAGCAAAGAACATATAAAATACATACTGATAAAAATCAAAGACAATAGCTTTGTATGGATTGTACCTCAATATAAATAAAACAAAAATCCTCACAACTGGACAAATAAATGACATCAGTATAAATGGAAAAAAGATGGAAGTTGCCAAAGACTTCATTTTGCCTGGATCCACAATCAACACGTATGGAAGCAGCAGTCAGGAAATCAAATGGCATGTTTCAATAGGCAAATATATTACACACACCTTTTTAAAGTGTACAAGAGCAAAAATATCAACTTGAGAACTAAGGCGTACCTGACTCAAACCATGATATTTTCAATAGCCTTGTATGCATGTAAAAGTTGGACAATGTATAAGGAAGACCATTTGAATTATGGTGTTGGAGAAGAATACAGAAAGTACCATGGACTGCCAGAACAAATCTGTGTTGTAAGAAGTACAGCCAGAAAGCTTCTTAGACACAAACACGGTGAGACTTTGTCTCTCATACTTCAGGCAAGTTATCAGGAGGGACCAGTCCCAGGAGAAGAGCATCATGCTTGATAAGGAGGAGGGTCAGTGAAAAAGAGGATGCCTCCCCAATGAGACAGATTGGCACAGTGGCGGCAGCAGTGAGCTCAGGTGTAACAATCATTGTGAGGATGGCACAGGACCAGCAGTGGTTTGTACTGTTGTGCACAGGGTCATTTTGAGTCGGAACTGACTCGACAGCACCAAACAATAACAACAGGAACTCTGGGAGGCTTGGCTAGCTGGTCTTGTGGAAACATAGTATTCTAGAACCTGGTCCACTCTTCCTGATGATAAAATGTTTTAACAGCAAGAGGTCCATAGTTTATACTTTCGAGAGATGAGAGTACCAAATCCTCAATGATCAGCTTCAAGCTGTGAATGAGTATGTTGACAGTTGCCTTGTGATATGTGTTCAGAGAATTGATACAAGAGCCCCAAACTCACAGCCTTTGAGTTGAATCCTACTCAGAGTGACCCTCTGTAAGATTTCTAATCTTTATGAGAGCAGACAGCCTCACCTTTTCCTGTGGAACAGTTGATAGGTTTGAACTGCCGATGTTGTGATTAGCAGCCCAACACCTAATGCACAGGACCAACATTTGAAGAAGAAAATGTCTTGCCCTGAACTGAAGGGATAAGCAAGATTCCATCATATCTCCACTCACACATGCCAAGGGAAGCCCACCATTTTTCAGTTTAGGGTCAAATTTCACTACCCTGTAAGACTATGAATCCAGCAATAGGTCAAAAGCACAAAGACCATGCTCTGAATGGCCTTCTATTCCCACTTTAGACTTGTCAACCTTGGTGCGCTCAGGTCCATGTTAAGAATTCTTTGAATGTTGACATTATTAACACCAAAAATTTGAAAAGAATGTAGATATCCTGAAGTGAAGAGGCCATATTCCCAGTTAAACTGCTCTGGAGATTGATGAAATCTAATGGAACCTTCCAGTGCACTAGGCCTCAAAGAAAGACTGAGGTATTGATTACAGCTTACATTTTGATTAACTGTCTTCCATACCAAGAGCCAAAACATTTTAGCTTTAGGATTAAGGAATTTGTGAATCAAGCCTGAATTAAGGGTTGAATTTCCTTCTTTCCATAAAGCTACAGTTTTGACAAAGTGTTTCCTAAATTTTCAGTTCTCACTAAGTTTTAGATTTTTAAACTTCTGGTTTGGGCATTTATACTAGTTGCATGCACATGTTTGTGTAAATATATTTTGTATGAGGACAAAAAATAAAGATGTTAGGGGCTTCTAGGTTTAAATTTGCTATTTTTGTCAGGTATTTTGTAAAAGTTGACAGAAAAACTTCACATTTCTACTGTGGTCATAGATGACTTTGGTCAATTCACAAGTATGTAGATAACCTGAACATGTGACAAGAACTCAGCCAGGGAAAAGAATAACTAGCACACAGTCATAACTATCCCATGTGCCCAGTCATCTCCCAGATATAGAAGTAAAGGAGAGTTCATTTTTGTCTTCCATAAATATCCCAAATTAGGGGGGGAATCAATTTTAAAATGGCCTAATGGAGAGTATCTTGAATGACTGCCTAGTAGCATGAATTCCTGAGTGTCTTACCAACTTAATCACCTCCTCTCTTTCTATAATACACGGTAATAAGATCTATCTAGTCACATTTGAAAAATTAGTTAAAGAAAAATGTTCTATGTTCTAACAGATTGTTTGCAAGCATGTAGGAAACAATCAAACAGATTGTTTGCAAACATGTTTGCAAGCATGTAGGAAAAGCATGTTTGCCTTCCCAAACAAGGACAACGTTGATACTCAGTACACTTGTAGAAAGTGGTTCCTGTACAAAGAAGGAAATAATGTTTGCAAATGAATACCTCAGACACCAAACACTTTGCTAACCAGATTTGCTCTGGGGAAAATAATGTACTGATGTGGGTGTAATGGGACATGCACTTCTACTCCATCAAGATTCTGTTTTTATGGATAATTCCACATATCTTTCAAAGATCTTTGCAAGTAGTCATATTCAGAAACATTATGTGAACATGGTTGAACGTCACATGCCTTGGTTAATGAGCAGCCTTCTTTTAAATTATCTTCTTGCTGGTCTCCCAAGCTTATTTTTGTTCTTGTCAGCCTCTCCAAATTTTCACACACAAAAACACCTCAATCCTAAAATGCCAATAAGCAGGAACAAGCTGGTTTTACTACTCGTAATCATCTGCTTGGAACAAGGAAAACCTGCAGCTCTGTCTCTCTCCAGAGGTAAGTTCCAAATGAACTTTCTAGTTGCCTATCCCTAAAGAAATAACCTTTGTTGGTAGAAACTAATATATTTAGAGATATAATTGTTTTTCATGTAATTTTGAACTTTTTTCTTTGCAAATAAGCACAGGAAGTAGGATTAAGTATTTGTGGAACACAACTAAGACATGATCTAGAGTAAACTGGGATTGATCACTTATTTGGACACATTACAGAGTCCCATTTTTTTTACTGAGCAAATTGTGGAAAAGGGTTTAGAAGCATTTTTAACCTTTTGGCAAATTATCTTTCTGAAAAATATAAACTATGTTCATTGTTGTTGTTGTTAAGTGCTGTTGAGTCGATTCCGACCCATAGCGACCCTGTATAGGGTTTCCAAGGAGAGCTGGTGAGCTTGAACCACTGATTTTGCAGTTCAAACAACTTTGAAGTCTGATGCATCAGCCCACATCACCATGCCAGAACTCCATGTTCATTGTTGTTGTTGTTAAGTACCGTGGAGTCGGTTCCAACTCATAGTGACCCTGCACAGGGGTTTCCGAGGCTGTAAATCTTTACAGGAGCAGAACACCTCAGCTTTCTCCCATGGAACTGCTGGTAGTTTCAAACTGTTGACCTTGAGGTTGGCAGCCCAACTCGTAACTGCTACATGTATCTTATATATTATCTTTCCTCAAGTAGCTTAAGCTGAGAATAGTTCTCAAGAGGCTTCTTGATGGTCATAATTATGCCAATCTCAAGAATCATGCTTTTTTTTTTTTTCCTGTATATGCTTCAGTAAATTCAGGAAATAGGAAATTTTGTTTCTAAAATATTTAAGACTCATTCAGTGAAAACAGAAATTAAACCTTTGCTCTATTTGTCATGTCTACATAGAGTTTAGAGAAAACAAAAATTTAAGTTAGGGTTATATTAATCAGCTGTGAATTTCTTTGATTCTCAGTTTTCTCATCTGTAATGTGGGAAGTGCTTACTTCACAGGTGTAATGTGAGGATTAAATGAGAGTTATATGAAAAGAACCTTGTATAGTTTAGCATATTAACCTAAATAACTATGCTTTCAAAAATGTTTTCAAAAAAGAGCATTTGGTCATCCATCTAACTTTTCTAATTGTCTACTGTACACCAAGAATTGTGTGAAACTTTAGAAATAGAGAGATGAATAAGGCATCAGACTGGGTTTTTTTCCTCCCCTCAAATAGTTCAGTAGTATAGTGAGGAAGGCAAACAAATTTGTTATCTCATACTGCAAGGCAAGAACTTGTCAAAGGACAAGGAAAGGGTGCTACACGCACAGAGGGGAGAGATTTAAAGCAGTTGGAGATCAAGGGAGATTTCACAGTTGAGGTGATTTCTAACTGAGGCACAAGGATTCAGCTAAGCAAAGAAGAGGAATGAGTATGAGGCAGGGCTTTCCTGAAAAGTATGTGGAGAAGGATGACCTGTATTATGGACAGAAAAGGTGCTATCTATGAATTGCCAGGCAGTCACATTTGTGATCTACACAATCCTTTAGGTGATGAACTGAAAAACACATTGAGAACAAACAAGCAAATGCAGATTTCTCAGAAATAAAGTCTCCTCCAGAAACAAGAAAAATTAATCTCTTCCAGTACTTGGCAACTCCTCTATTCTAACACCACTCCAGTGTGTAAATCAGGATGCTGTCTTCTCTTCACTCTCACCCAGCCTTAAAGGATCCATGTATTTCTCAAAGGGACACCTCCATAGATAGTTAAATTGAATAAAGATTTATTGATATCTGAGGATATTATAGGCATCACACACTATGGTCTCAAATCCAGTGTTGTAAGTGCAACCAAAGAGATGGACACACATTTATAATCTAATGCAGAACTGCAGTAATAATAGCAAATTAATTGAGCTAGTTCTGTGTATCAGGAACAATGACAAATATTGTGGATATAGATATTTCAAAGGTTCAACTCCTGTTGTTGAGGGACTCAATGCCCAGTTTGAAATAAAGACATAGAAATAACCATAAAGACAGGAGCAGTACAGAATACTGTGACCTCTAAAGGACTATATAGTTCAGAATCAAAAGGAAACTACAGTCCTGCTAACCCAGTGGGAAGCTACCTCTGTAGCTCTTGATGCTCATACCAAAAAAGCAAACCTCTTTATAATATTCATTTTCTACATAATAAATGTGTTTTCTGCCTTTGCCTCAGTAAATTTAGGAAATAGACATTTTTGTTTCTAAATTATTTAAGACTCATTCAATGAAATTCTACCTGCGCCATATCCTATAGTTTTTTTTCCTTGTTTAGAAGAGTTTTCTGTATCCTTAAGACTTAGGAGCTACCTAGCTACTCAAGTTTTGCCTTCTCTTTTCCCCCAGCTCCCAGCTGTGGGCAGAGTCTGGTTAAGCCACAATCTTGGAATCATTTGAACATTTTCAGTCGCATTGTTGGTGGAAGTCAAGTGGAAAAGGGTACCTACCCTTGGCAGGTGAGTCCCAGGGAGTGGACTGTGAGAATCGCATGCCATTCTTCAGTGTGCTCCTTCCTGCCTAACTTTTTATCAGAGATTTCAGAATCACTCCTCATAGATCTAGTTCCTTATGATGTGTATCAATCGAACTCCTGAAAAAGTATGTTCAGAATATTTATGTGTACTGTTGATTTGTTTCATTAATTCCAAATGTCATCCCAAACCTTCTATTGCTAAGACAAAAATTCCACTTCAAGGAGCTGAGAACAAAATTGAATTTAATATTTAAAAAAAATAATATTCTGATTCTATAAGTGTATTCAAAATATGTTTATTTTGTTTAGTTGAAGAAGGCAAGTCAAATGGGTCATATCCACAGGTCTAATTTGTATTGGGGGTGGAAGGTTTGTACCGATACCAGAGGAACTCACAGGAATAACCAAGAGAGCTTGTTCCTTAGTAACTGATATACTAAGAATTCTGCCTCTGTCTGATCTCCTAGTCCATCTATCCCATGGAAATGACTTTGTGCTTCAACTCCCAGTTCTTCGTGTTTCCCTTTATTTCTTTGAAACCCTACCAATTATCTTTACTGGGAGTCAGGTTACATTCTTGCCTCTTATTTTTATAAATAGAATAATTCTTTATTTTTTCTTCTCTTGAGTTAACTTTCAAGTCAATAAATACTTGGTAATGGTTGGGTGA
This sequence comes from Chrysochloris asiatica, assembly GCF_000296735.1. Classification (NCBI taxonomy): domain Eukaryota; kingdom Metazoa; phylum Chordata; class Mammalia; order Afrosoricida; family Chrysochloridae; genus Chrysochloris; species Chrysochloris asiatica. Next base: position 426,088 of record NW_006408658.1, read on the forward strand.
CTGAGCATGCAATCAGTTGGTGACCAATGAATGATCAAGTTAATGTCACATGATTAGTAGATTAAATTGAATAGTTGATTAATTATTTGGTTTCTTAGTCAACAGATTCGCTAGTCAAATCATAGTCAATACTGATTTATTGAATTCTACCTACTCACTCTTTTTTTTTTCAATCTCTTATTCTATTCCTTTCTTTGTATTGCATTTTGTTTTTCTATTATTCATTGAATAATACTGAGTTAAAGGGGACAATTTTAATAAATTACTTTCTTTTTTAATTTATTTGTACACCGTGAGTTATTTTAAATCAAATCAAATATGATGAACAGGATAAACAAAGATAGAAAATATGTTGATGAGGTAGATTAAGGGATAGACTTGATAAAGTTTTAAAAGTCAAATAGGTCAAATATTATAGGTCTATACTATTTCCTGGAGTCCTGGTGTGGTACTGTGGGTTAATGCATCAAACTGCAAAGCGATTTGAACTGCAAGGTCAGTAGTTCAAGCTCACCAGCTGCTCCTCGGAAGCCCTATATAGAGTCGCTTTGGGTCGGAATCGACTCAATGGCACTTAACAACAACATACTATTTCCTTGAAAGGCTGAGAGGAAATGGAACACATGTTTGAAGATTCCCTAGCCCTTAACTTTCTCCCAAAGACCTTCAGCTGTACTGATATATCTTCTATGTTTTAGGGTTTTTTTTTTCCCTTTCTTTGAAAATATTGTTTTTACATTGTTATAGCACCAGGTCCAAGTCAACAGTATTATGAAATTACATAAACAAATACCAACAGTATTGGCTGCTAACTATACTAAAACCCTTATAGTTAATCATCTCAAATTAACTACCTCTTCTCCAGGCCAAGGCTGGGAATGTTCTGATTCCATTACTGGTTTTTTCTATGAGGAAGTGGAGTGGGTTTTACCCTTTCACAGTCCAAGATTCCTGATGTTTATGAGTAAGATACCTGGGTCTTTTTTTCAGAATATGTGATACTTTCAAGTTTGGGGAATTTCAGGGCCTTCACCTGCTCCCATTTAAGGTGTTTGAAATTCAGGTATCTCTGAAGAGAAGGCAGAAGCATATTTGTGGTGGAACCATCATCTCTCCACAGTGGGTGATCACAGCTGCTCATTGTGTAGCAAACAGGTAAGGAAGGCCTGCCCCATGGATAAAGGTCAGTTCATTTTCCCTCTCCCTTATGTCAGTTGCAATAATAACTCTACTAAAACATGGTCCTATGTGGTGGATGCTATGACTGAATATTGCTTTAGTGGGGGACCATTCTAACTGCAAAACACAAATAGGACTCAGGGACATTTTTAGAGAGTACTCAACTCATACATTCTTTGCAGGAGTATAATCATTTGTTTGCTTAAATACAACTGCAAGTTTATAAAGAATAATTGTTGCCCATTATCCAAGTGAGAAAGACAAAGGCATCACAAACAAGATTTGTCAAAGTTTTCTCCTAATTTCCAAAATTTCAGTAAAAAACTTTATCCAATTCATAATGCATCTTAAGAAATGAAATAAATAAACCAAGGGGTGGCCAATAAAACATGCCATTTTTCCTATTGGTCTTGCCTCTCAGCCTTCATCCCAAAACTCTCATCCTTTATCCACTTTCTTGTGTTCTCCAAGTGTTCTATTATTTTGAATGTTCCTGGTACACACTAGACTGCAGTCAATATCCTATCCCAATATTTGTCCACTTTCATTTCAATTTTGCAAACATTTCCTGAATGCTTACTTGGTGCAGGTACCAAAGAGACAAAGTTGATGCTGCATGATTCCTGCCTCCAGAGAGTTGATTGTCTAAAGAAAAGTCAACAGATAAATTCATTGCAATGCGGCAAGTGGCTGACTAGAGATACATACACAGTGTACTATGTCAAGCCCAAACCAAGACAACTGCCATTGAGTCCATTCTGACACAGCACCCCTATGTAGCATTTCTGAGACTATAAATCTTTACAGGAGCAGACAACTTCCTCTTTCTCCCACAGAGCCTCTTGTGGGCTTGAACTGCTGACTTTGTTAGCAGTCCAATGCTTATCCTACAGTGACACCAGGGTTGATATGTTTGGTACTTACTATGACCAAGAGTCAGGAAATTTTACCAAGATATAAATTTGTACAAAAGAATCACTTACTATTTGTAAATGAATATTTACCTTTGCTGCAAACACACGTATGAATGTAGTAGAGCATAAAGCATACAAATGATAAAACTTTCTAGATAGTATAAAACATCTTAAGGGAATGAGTTGCTGGACCTTGGGGCTCAAGAACATAGTCTCAGTTACACATCATGGTCAAATGGCATAACATAGTTCACAAAGACAATGTTCGACATCCTATTTTGATGAGTAGCGTCTGGGATCTGAAAACCTCATAAGCAGCCATCTAAGGTGTACAAAGTATGAATCTTGGAAAATTGGAAATTGTCAAAAATGAAATGGAATGCTTAAACATCAATATCTTAGGCATTAGTGAGCTGAAATGGACTGCTATTGGCCATTTTAAATCTGATGACCATATCAGATTTAATATGCCGGAAATGACGAATCAGGTTTACTATGCCGGAAATGATGAATTGAAGAGGAATGGTGTTGCATTCACTGTCAAAAAAAAACACATATCCAGATCAGTCATGAAGTACAACGCTGTCTGTGATAGAATAATATCTGTATGCCTACAGGGAAGACTAGTTAATACCACTATTATACAAATTTACGCATCAACCACTAAAACCAGTGACTATGAAATAGAAGAATTCTACCAACTTCTTCAATCTGAAATTGATCAAACATGCAATCAAGATGTATGGATCATTACTGGTGATTGGAATGCAAAGGTTGGGAGCAAAGAGGAAGGTTCTGCTGGAGAATGCATGATAGAATTCTGCAAAACCTATGCAGAATGATTTGTTCATTTCAAATATCTTCATTAGACAGCATAAGAGATGACTATATACATGGACCTCACCAGATGGAATACATAGAAATCAAATTGACTACATCTGCTGAAAGAGACAATGAAAAATCTCCATATCATCAGTCAAAACAAGGTCAGGGGCAGACTGTGGAACAGACCATCAATTACTCATAAGCAAATTCAAACTAAAGTTGAAGAAAATGAAAACAAGTCCACGAGAGCCAAAATAAGACCTTAAATATATCCCACCTGAATTTAGAGATCATCTGAAAAACAGATTTGATACTAAAGACTGAAGACCAGAAGAGTTGGGGGATGACATCAAGA
>NW_006408658.1:430690-439449 GCF_000296735.1 Chrysochloris asiatica
TGAAGTTGTCAAGGACTTCATTCTTCTTGGATCAACTATCAACACTCATGGAAGCAGCAGTCAAGAAATCAAATGACATATTGCATTACACAAATAAGCTGCACAAGACCTTTTTAAAGTGTTGAAGAGCAAAGATGTCAGCTTGAGGACTAAGGTGTGCCTGACCTAAGCCATGGTATTGTCAATAACCTCATATGCACGCGAAAGCTGGACAGTGAATAAGGAAGACTGTAGAAAAATTGATGCTTTTGAGTTATTTTGTTGTAGGAGAATACTGAAAGTGTCATGGGTTGCCAAAAGAACCAATATATCCGTTTTGGAAGAAGTGCACCGAGAGTATTCCTTGAAGGCCAAGATGGCAAACTTTATCTCTCATACTTCGGACATATTGTCAGGAGGGACCAGTCATGGAGAAGGATATCATGTTTGGTATGGTGGAGGGTCAGAGAAAAAGAGGAAAACCCCCAACGAGATGGATTGGCCAAATGGCAGCATCGATGGACTCAAGTGTGGCAACAGTAGTGTGGTTGGCCCAGGATCGAGCAGTGTTTCATTCTGCTGTGCATAAGGTTGCTATGAGTTGGCACTGACTCAGTGGCACCTAAAAACAACAGCAAAGGTGTTAACTTGGTATCTCATATGTGAAAGAAAGAAAGAAGAGTAATAAAACCTAAAGACACTTGGAATAAACTAATCCAATAGACTAATGGAGCAGGTGAGCATTAGTCACTACGACTGAGATCAGAAGTACTAGATGGTGCCTGTCTACCACTAACAACTGATTTGAAAGAGATCACATTAGTAAGTCCCAGATAGAGTGGCAGAAATTTGTTTTTTTTAAAGACAGGGCTTACTGGTCAGAAAGAGACTAGAGGAACCTACCAGTATGGGCTTCAACCATCCTTTAAGTCTGGAACATAACTCAACTCTGTGGCCCAATTTTCAGGCAAGCAGTAGATAAGGTATATAGTTGGGACAACAATACTAGAAAGGTATACTCACCATGGAATGGTCAATCATTCAAGACCTAAAGGGCAACATTTAGCTAAGGACAAAGTTGAGAAGGGATGGAAGGTGGGTGGAATGGAAATAGAAACTAAAGAAAGGAAGTGGGAGAATGGTTGTTGCATGGAGAAGATTTCAATCATTGAAATGAAACAAAGTGTATGATTTATTGAATGTAAAACTGATAATCTTCTCTGTAAAGCTTTACTCAATTTACCAAAGAAAGTTAAAAATAACACCCCCTAAGACTGAAACACAAAGGGACTACATGAACAGGCATGTAAGCTTGCTGGCTACCATCTTGGTCTACTGGTGAGTGGAACAGGGGGAAAGGAAGCATTGAAGAAATGGGCTGAGTTCAACCACATTCTATAGACTCCCCTTGACCTGGAGATGAGAGAGCGAGAGAAGAGGAAGGGCTGGTTGGTCCAAAGTGTGGTGAGACCTGGGGACACCTGAGCCCATGAACAAGAACATAGCCACAGAGGGCTAGAGCTGAGAGTGAAGCATCCAACTGATATGAAGTGAGGGGAGACGCACAAGAACAACCAAACTTGCAGATAGTACTCATTTGACCTAGCTTTGAAGGCTTGATAATCAGAACTCGATTAGAAGAAGATAAAAAAAAGTTTTTTAATAAAGGAAACTAGGGTAAATTGCTACAATTTTATGGACTTGACCTATACTCATGAATGCAGTAGCTCAAAATAACATCAGGAGTCTTCACATCAAATATCAATGCTATCCCCTCTGTGTACAGGGTAGATAGGGATGGGCAACTTAGACATTGGCTATCTAAAATGAGGAAACGAAAAAGGCATGAAGTGACTGGCTTACAAGTTTTCAAGAGGGAGTTTAGTTTAAGAGTATGCAGGGGGAAACAGAATCCCCACTGAATAGTTTTCATCTTGTCTAGATGGGTCTGGTGAAAAGAGATGGGGATAAGATTCTTATGATTCAGTAGTGAATAATTGTTATCATGACTAATTGTGACTGTCACAATTGTAAAGGTAGAAGTTTTGGAACAAAAATGGGAGAGTAGTTAATCTTACAGTTCATAAACAGAGGACCCTAGGGCCATCAAGGGAGAAGAGCACAAGTGGAATGTGGGCCCTTATCCAGAGAAGCAGCAGCACCAGAGATAGAGGCAGAGATGGAGGCATGGAGAGAGGGAGCAGCTGAGAACTCTAGATTCATGGAAAGAGAGGGACTGAGAGCTGGTGGCCAGGAGGCAGGCTTGCAGAATGTGCCCTATGCTGGTTTAAATTATTATACATGCCTGAGTGTTTTGGGGGTTTGTTTTGTTTTTTAAAAAAGAGCTAAAATGTATAGAGAGAAATAGTGTTAACTGATGGTATATTGAGGGGATTATAATCATTGTAATGAAACAAATTATGTGATTTGTTGAGTGTAAAACTGATGATCTGCCCTGTAAACTTTCACTCAAATCACAATAAAAACTTAAAAGAAAAAAGAAAGTTAAAGATAAAATTAAAAATCACTTATGGGAATGAAGAATACATAAAAATGGTACTTCTAAAACTCTGAATCCATGTCTAATGCATCTTTTCAAGCTCCTTTCAGATAGCATTGCCCAAAATCTGAGGAAACAGAATGGTCTTTCCTGTATCATGCCAACTCTATAAATTATAAAACATAAGGGATGTAAGGAAAAGATCAAATCACTGCATCCTGTTGTTGTAATCACTTCGGTAGCCCAGAGTGCATGTACTCTATGGGACAGCTAATGAATCAATGGTCCTTTATAATAAACACTGTGCATAAGATCTTTGACATTGAAGCACACTATTTGTTGAAACACATTAATAATTCTCAAAGAATCACACTGGCATTAAGGCCAGGTCAACCTCCTAAAGTAGTTGAGGAAAGCTTCTCTGTAGTTTCAGACCTTGGATTTATAAGGTATATGCATCTTTAGATATTTATAAATAACATTACAAAGTATTGAATTTATCATATCCTGGATGCTACACAATGCCACCCTACATTCTAGTCCTCCAATGAAATTGGGAAACTGCATCTTTTCCAATAGTATTGGAATCATTCTTGTTTTCTCTGCTTAGAAGTTCTATTATGGTCCATTTTGAGGACGCCAGCTTGTCAACCATTATAATGTATTTAGATGCTCAATAACAGCCACCCACTTTACTGATTCCTCTTCATAGAAATACTGCATCAACTTTGAATGTTACTGCTGGAGAACATGACTTGAGCCAGACAGAACCAGGAGAGCAAACTCTCACCATTGAAACCATCATCATACACCCATATTTTACCATCAAGAAACCAATGGACTACGATATTGCCCTTTTGAAGATGGCTGGAACTTTTCATTTTGGTAAACATTTGAGGCCAGGAGGAAAGCCTTGGCTCACCATGAATTCCCTACCTTGTGTGCTCCATATCTTCCATTTCATAGCACAGTCCATGTTATGTAGCATATGCCCAGCAGTTGTACTGTAAGAGCTTTCAGACAGGAGTTTGGTGTGGAAGACACTGCCCAGAATCTGTTTTGCTTTGGTAGAATTATGTGAGTCAGAAGAGGGTCTTTTGTCTGACAAATAGCCCCTGGAGATACCAGAAAGAAATATCGCATCTCTCACATGGTCTATAGGAGACCATTTAGATGTGAATTGGTGATTGTTTATGGTGTTCTTTATCCGGTGGATGAAATAAGCCTTTTCTCTTTTCTGCAGGCCAGTTTGTGGTGCCCATGTGTCTCCCAGAGCCAGGAGAGCAATTTGAAGCTGGATTTATTTGTACAACTGCAGGCTGGGGCCGCTTGGCAGAAAGTAAGAGTTTCAATGTCATTTCTCCTAATTATTAGTGGATAGCCACAAAAGAAAAAAATTATTTTTAAAACAGTTGTGTGAGCATTTTTGAAGACAGAGAGCATCATAATGTAGTTAGGATTTCAGATCATTCCAAAAGACACAAATCTAAATGAGGTTATCTTGTACTCAGAAAGGGTGAAAAAGTTATTTGCCAGGGCTCCTGTCTGTTTTCCAGATGGCCTCCTCCCACAAGTCCTGCAGGAAGTGAACCTGCCCATTTTGACCCAGAAAGAGTGTTCAGCAGCTCTGTTAACCCTCAAGAAGCCGATCAGTGGAGGGACCTTTCTCTGCACAGGCTTTCCAGATGGAGGAAGAGATGCGTGTCAGGTAGGCAGGAACTGCTGGGCTGGCAGGCCTCAGGCCCAGCTTCCTTTGGCTTTGTGAGGTGCAGAAAGAAAGTTAAAGGAGAAAATGGATTCTGGAAAGAAGCATCAGCGCTAATTTAAGTACCTTGTTTTGAGTAGAGAGGGTGAACTGAGCTCAGGGGAGGTCTTCTGCCTTCTCCAGAAACCAAATGACAGAGAAAATGCCAGCAATGGGCTCAGGGTGCTCTCATACCTAAAAAGACTGGCTCTTAACTATTTATAGATTTTCCACCTTGTAGCTAATGTGGACCTTATTTTTCCTCCACTCTTCTTGCTGGTTAAGACCTGAAGTCAGGGTAAGATTTTAAAGTATAGAATGAGACAGGGAAAGGAAGAAAGTCTGATACTTTAATGAAGACCTGGAATGGGGAAAAAAGAGAAGGAACTGATGGCTCAAGTAGTATTTGAGGATCAAATGGGGACTGTGCTTGACTGTTCTGGAGACTGAGTTTGTGTTATTAGAAGTGGAGGGATTTCAGTGATCCTCATCTAACATCCTTGTTGGGGAAAGGAGTGAACCACTTGAAGGCACAGATACTGACAAAGACATCTTCCCTGCAGGGAGATTCAGGAGGTTCCCTGATGTGCCGGAATAAGAAAGGAACTTGGACTCTGGCTGGTGTGACTTCCTGGGGCTTGGGCTGTGGTCGAGGCTGGAGAACTAATGTGGAGAAAAATGACCTAGGATCCCCGGGGATCTTCACAGATCTTACTAAAGTGCTTCCCTGGATCCACAGACACATCCAAACTGGTAATAAAGCTAGCACAAAAGCTCAAGAATCTGCCATTCTGCTAAGGTCCGAGGGAGTCTCTGCTTCTGTTCTCAGTGTACCGCACAAGGATAGTGATGTTTACTAAATCTGAAAACAAGAATGAGATATAGTATGTGGTATGGCATGCAGGTACTCAATGAAATATGAATCTGTCCATTCTAGATTTTCTAATCCTTTCCTTTAATTGAAACTATATCATCTACTGGTATGTTTTCACTACTTTTATCTCAGTTGTGCCTGCGACATACCACACACTAATAGCATAGATCAGGAGTTCTGGTGGCACTGTAGGATAAGCAGTAGACTGCTACTCAAAAAGTTGGCAGTTCAAATCTAACACTAACTCCACAGAACATAAAGATGTACAGCCTTGGAAATTTTTAGTTGCCGCAACTAGGTTTGGATCACAGGGTTGCTAATGCATTTAGTGGGTTGTTGTTGTTAAGTGCCATCAAATCAGTTCCACCTCACAGCAATCCTGTGTAGAATTTTCAAGTGGCTGGTAAGACTGAACTGCTGACCTTGCAGTTCAAACCGACCTTGAAGTCCAGAGGATTAACCCACAGCACCATACCATGCTGACAGATACTTGACAATGCATAAGACAGTTTCCCTCTCCAACCCCCAAACAAGATACTGAGGTTGAAAAGCCGGAGCATAGATCTAAGTGTAGTGAGTCTGGAAAGGCCTGGATCTGTATACATACAGCCTTCCCTTTTTACTACATTTTATTTTTAGAGCAGTTTTCAGAAAACTGCACAGAAAGTACCTCTGTACCCTCTGCACAGTTTCAGTTATTATTAATACCTTTTATTAGTGTGGTACATTGGCTACAATTGATGAACCAATATTGTTAGTTGCTGTGAGTCAGTTCTAACTGATAGATATGCCACATGTGCAGAGTACAACTGTTCCATAGGGTTTTCAAGGTTGTGACCTTTTGGAATCAGATAGCTAGGCCAGTCTTCCAAGGTACCGCTGGGTGGGTCTGAACCACCAACCTTTAGGCTAGAAGTCAAGAGCTTGCACATTTGCATTACGCAGAGACTCTTAGCCAATATTAATACATTATATTCACTGAAGACCACAGTTTGTATTAGGGTTCACTCTTAGTGTTGTGCATTTCTATGAGTTTTAATAAATGCATATTGTTATTATCTCTACCATTATAGCATAATAAAGAAGAGATTTGCTTCAATAAAAAATTCCTGTCTTCCTTTTTCTCCATTCCTTGGCTAACACTGATCTTTTTACTGTCTAATTTCACCTTTTCCACAATGTCATATAGTTGGTATCATATAGTATGGAGTTTTTCCAGACTGGCTTCTTTCGCTTAGCAATGTGCATTTAATTGGTTATTGAAGTTATTAAAATTCTGTATGTCTTTTCATCATTTGGTAGCTTATTCCTTTTTATTACTGAAAAATACTGTTGTATAGATGTACCACGGTTTGTTTATGCATTCACTTATCAAAGGACAGCATGGGTGTGTCTAAGTGTTGAAAATTATGAATAAAGATGCTATCAACATTCCTGCATATGGGTTTTTGTATGGACATACGTTTTCAATTTATTTGGTAAAACACCTAGAAGCAAGATTGCTAATCATATGGTACGCCTATGTTTACCTGTGCTAGAAACTACTAGATATCCAACATGACAGTCTTGCTACTTTGTTTTCCCACAAGCAAAAAATGCTTCACATTCTTCCCACCATTTGGTGTTTTAGAGAGCAGCCATGGTAATAGGTGTGCAGTGTTTGGATTTTAGTCATTCTAGTAGGTGCCATATGGTACCTAATTGTTTTCATTGCAACTCCCAAATGACATATGAGAGACCAGGTGTGGCGCTGTAGGATAAACACTGGACTGCAAGGTCAGTTTGAACTGCAACCTCTGCTATTTAAATCTATCAGGCACTCCTCAGAAACACTATACAGGGTAGCTATGAGTTGGAACTGACTCAATGCCACTTAACAATGACATATGATAGAAGTGGTGCTATAGGATAAGCACTGGACTGCTAATCATAAGGCCAGTGGTTCAAACCCACTAACTCCTCCTCAGAAACCCTAGACAGGGTTCCTATGAATTGGAACCTGCTTAACAGCACTTAACAACATATGATGCTCAGTAACTTTTCATATGCTTGCCTGCCATCTATATATCTTTTGTGATGAGATGTCTAGTCAGATATTTTACTAACTCTGAAATTGGATGTTTGGATTTTATTGTTCAGTTTTAAGGACTCTCTGTACATTTTGGATAGAATTCCTTTATCAATTAGGTGTTTTGCAAATATTTACATGCAATCTGTGACTTATCTTTTCATTCCCTAAAAGTGTCTTTCACGGAGCAGAAGCATTAATTTTAAGAAGTCCAACTTAGCATATTTTTTTTTCTTTTATGGATTATTCTTTTGGTGTTGTATCTAAAATCTCACAGTCAATCTCAAGGTCACCTAGGTTTCCTCCTGTGTTCTCTTCTGTAAATTATATATTTTCATGTTTAACGTTTACGTCTGTCATTCATTTAAGTTTCATGAAAGGTATAAGATCTTTATCTATATCTATATATTTTTTGCATGGTGAATGTCCAGTTGTTCTAACATTATTTGTTGAAAAGACCATCATTTCTTTATTCCACATAATTTTCTGTGCTGAGTTAATTTTGTTTGTGCATTTTCTTGTCATTTTCTCCATCTCTGTTACTTTAATGTTTATTAAATTTTTTGTTTTGATGAGAAGGTGCATTTGGAGATTAATTTGCTCTTTCTTTTCAATGTTCCTAAGGGAGAAGCTATAGCCTGTAAATTCTGATAGATTGTATTTTTATTCTCTTATTAGACTTTAGTTATTTTTCATCTCTTTATGAGACTTCTTAGACCCATGTGTTACTTAGAACTGTGGTGTTTAATCTCAGAGTATTTGGGGATTTTCAATAATCTTTTTGTTGTTGATTTCTAGATTAAATGTATGTGGCTAGAGAGCATACTTTGCCTGATTTCTATTCTTTTAAATTTATAAATGTACATTTTATAGCTCAGAATGTGGTATCTTTTGGTGAATGTTCCATGTGGACATAAGAAGCATGTGTATTATGCTATTATTGGGCGAATTATTCTGTTAGTGATTGATGATGCTATTCAGTTCCACTTTATCCTTACTTCTGCCTGATGGACCTGTCATGTATGGACTGACAGAGGATTGCTGAAGTCTCCAACTGTAAAAGTAGATTTGTCAATTTCTCCATGCAGTTCTTACCAATGTTTGCCTCACATATTTTGATGCCGTTTGTGGACACATGCATATTCCAGATTGTTGTGTCTTCTTGGAGAATTGATCCTTTTATCATTATGTGATGCCCATCTTGATCTCTAATAATTTCCCATGTTCTAAAATCTCCGCTATGGGTCAGAACCAACTCAATGGCACTTAAAAACAAATACCAAAAATCTACTTTGTCTGAAATTATATAGCTACTCCAGCTTCCACCACTCACCTGTCAGTTTGTCGTACAATGGTGGCTTGTGAGTTGCTGTAATTCTGAATGCTATGCCACCGGTATTTTAAATGCCAGTAGGGTCACCCAGTTACGAATCAGGCTGCGAACCTGAAGGTCAGCAGTTCGAAACTACCAGCAGCTCCACGGGAGAAAGGTGAGGCTTTCTACTCCCGTAAAGATTTACACCCTCGGAAACCTTGTACAGGGTCGCTATGGGTCGGAACCGACTTGATGGCACTTAACAACAACAACAACAGG
>NW_006408658.1:439549-440072 GCF_000296735.1 Chrysochloris asiatica
GAGGTCCAAGAGCTGAACAGAAAATTTCAAAGATCAGCTCAAGAAGATAAAGCTAAATATTACAACAAAATGTGCAAAGATCTGGAATCAGAAAATCAAAAAGGAAGAACACGCTCAGCATTTCTCAAGCTGGGAGAAATGAAGAAAAAATTCAAGCCTCGATTTTCATTATTGAAGGATTCTCTGGGCAAATTATTGAATGATGCCGAAAGCATCAAGAGAAGATAGAAGGGAAACACAGAGTCACTGTACCAGAATGAAATGGTTCATGTTCAACTGTTTCAAGAGGTAGCGTATGATCAAGAGCCAATGATACTTAGGGAGGAAGTCCAAGGTGCATTGAAGGAATTGGCAAAGATCAAGGTACCAGGAATTGATGGAATCAAAATTGAAATCTTTCAAGAAAGTGACGCAACACAGGAGGCACTCACTCATCTCTGCCAAGAAATCTGGAAGACAACTATCTGGCTGACTCATTGGAAGAGATCCATATTTGTGCCCATTCCAAAGAGAGGTGACCCAA
>NW_006408658.1:440172-465358 GCF_000296735.1 Chrysochloris asiatica
CATACTTATTCAACCTGTATGCTGAGCAAATAATCCAAGAAGCTGGGTTATATAAAGAAAAATGTGGCATTAGGATTAGAGGAAGACTCATTAGCAACCTGCGATATGCAGATACTACAACCTTGCTTGCTGAAAGTGAAGAAGACTTGAAACATTTACTGATGAAAATCAAAGAACACAGCCTTCGGTATGGATTGCAGCGCAATGTAAAGAAAACAAAAATCCTCACCACTGAACCAATAAACAACATTCTTATCAACAGAGAAAACATTCAAATTGTCAAGGATGTCATTGTTCTTGGATCAACTATCAACACTCACAGAAGCAGCAGTCAAGAAATCAAATGATGTATTGCATTAGGCAAAACTGCTGCACAAGATCTTTTGAAAGCATTGAAGAGCAAAAATGCCAGCTTGAGGACTAAGGTGTGCCTGACTCAAGTCACAGTATTCTCAATAACCTCATATGGACGCGAAAGCTGGACAGTGAATAAGGAAGACCATAGAAGAATTGATGCTTTTGAGTTATGGTGTTAGAGGAGAATATTGAAAGTGCCATGGGCTGCCAAAAGAATCAAAAAATCCATTTTGGAAGAAGTGCAGCCAGAGGGCTCCTTGTAGGCCAAGATGGCCAAACTTCATCGCTCATACTTTGGACATATTGTCAGGAGGGACCAGTCGCTGGAAAAGGATATCATGTTTGGTACGGTGGAGGGTCAGAGAAAAAGAGGAAGACCCCCAACGAGATGGATTGGCCAAGTGGCAGCATCAATGGAATCAAGCATGGCACCAATTGTGAGGCTGAACCAAGACTGGGCAGAGTTTCATTTTGCTGTGCATAAGGTCACTGTGAGTCAGTGCTGACTTGATGGCACCTAATAACAACAACAACTCCAGCTTTCCTTTGATTAACATTAGTTTGCTCTATCTTTCTCATTTCTTTATTTTTGATCTCTGGGTCTTTATATTTAAAGTGAATTTCTTGTAGACAACATATAGTTGGCTCTTTTTTTCCAATACACTCTTACAGCTTCTGTCATTTCATTGGCCTATTTAGATTATTCACATTTAACATCATTATTGATCTAATTGGATTAAAAGCAACCATAACTGTTTAAAGTCCACTTAGACTCTTGGGTATGTGTGTGTGTGTGTGTGTGTGTGTGTGTGTGTGTTTTGCATTCCCAGGGTTTTGCTTTATTTTTTCCTTTAATAAACTCTGTAAAAATATATTTATTTTTAAAGTAAAGTGCAATTTACATATAATAAACCTCACTCATTTTAGTGAGAGTTTTTCAAAATTGTATGTGTGGGGGGTGCAATTTGGGTAAAAGTTTACAGAGCAAACTGGGTTTCTATTCAATGATCCATACCCATTTTGTTTATGACATTGATCCTGATCTCCATAATGTAACAGCACTCTACTTCTCCCTGTGTTTATCATTTCCCTTGGTTTCTTTTTTCCTATGCTTTCTTGCCTTCTGAGCTTTATTGTTGCTGTTGCTATTAAGTGCCGTCAAATCAGTTCCCACCTATAGCCACCCTGTATAGGATTTCCAAGAAGCAGCTGGTGAACTTGAACCACCAACCTTGCAGTCCATTGCATTAACACACAGCGCCACACCAGGGCACCTTAAAAGCCTACAGCAAGACAAGATTGAGTGCATTCAGGGTGGAATGCTTTCTACCTGGTCAAATGCTGCTCTTTTGATCTCATATACACCTGTAGTTCACTTGACTAAAAGCCGAACCATGGGGGTGACCTCAGTTCCAGGCTTGAAAGGTGTCTAAGGGCCATAGTCTTAAGCCTTCCTTCGTTTTAATTAAGACTTTAAGATAATTCAATCTTCTCTTAGCATATTAATTATGTTGTTATTGTTGTTAAGTGCCATTGAGTTGGTTCCAACTCACAGAGACCCTATGTTGGGTTTCTGATGAGCAGCTGGTGGATTTGAACCACTAACCTAGCAATTCAAACCAACCTTGAGGTCCAGTAGTTATCTTATAGTGACATCAAGACTCCATATCAAATATTGTCATTGTTAAGTGTCATCAAGTCAGTTCCAACCCATAGTGAAACTGTATAGAGATTCCAAGGAACCAGCTGATGGGTTTGAACCACTGACCTTGTGGTTCAAACGAACGTCATGGTCCAGTGCTTATCCTACAGCACCACATCATATCAGTTATATGCCTTTAAAAACATTTTCTAGTACTTGTCCTAGAGTTCACACTAAGCATTTACAGCTAACCTAAATCCACTTCAAAGTAACAATAAACTACTTCACATGTAGTACACTTACCCTATGTTGGACCCAAAACTGGAGGTCTCCCATATACACTCTTTTCTTAAAGTGACAAATGAGTTAACTGAAACTTTGTTTATGCCTCCTAGTCCAACTTAAACAGTTTCTTAATTAATGATTTCCCGTCTTAGTAACATTTCTGGCCTTTCCCAAAAGGGCTTATTCCTATTATCTCAGTAAGAATTTACATTTGTTTTCAAGGTTATGGTAGTCTGAGGTCAAAGTTCAAGTCATAGCTGAGTATCCATTTGTGGTTTTGGGAAAGTTTTTTTCCATCTTTGGTTACTACTCAAATATAAGCAGACCAGATGACCTCTTCCTGTTCTGTGTAACTTTTCAAACTAATTACTGGTTGTTTAATCATAAACCCATTCAATACAAAGAGGAAAACAATCTCCTTAAAACACCAGAGGCCCCTTTTCTGCTTAATTAATTTTATCCCTTCTGTTCTTTTCACAGACTAGATTTTCACTAGTTGCACACTGATTTAAAGAACTCTGCAATTTTAAGCCAGAGAAATGTTAAAGGCTTGAAATGCTGTTCAGTTACCACATGGCTTGATTCATTCACATCTTTCTCTTTCTTCCCCAGGGAAACGAAGAAAGAGCTCCAGAGGTGGGTATTTCTCCCAGCCTGAGCATGAATCGAGCATTTGTTAATAATGGTTCTATTTATGATCAAAAGTCTTCCTCTGTAAGTGCTGTTCATGCTCACTAGGTATAAACCTACAACTTGGAAGACCCACAGCCATTCCAGTATGATTCTCCCTGTGCCCCGACTTCCCTCCCATTCCACTTCTTGCCAATCTAGGGCTCCATCTCAATTCAATAAACATTTCCCACACTCTAGCTTTGAATCAGGAACTTGAGGAAGGAAGGCCAAGTGATGGAGATGTTGCTGACAAGCTATGCTCCTTGCCCTGAAAGTGACCCTGTGTCTAAGTGACTCAGTTGCACTGCAACTCTGCAATGGATTCACTGTGACAAGAGCAAGCTCCTTCCCAACTCCGGACTTCAATTTCCTCATCTATAAAGAAAATATTTTAGGCCAGACAGTCCCTAAGTCATCCTTAGCTCAGCTGTTTAGTGGTTCTAAGGATGTTGAACTGTTAAGAATAATAATGTGAGAGTTCAGAGAAGTTAAGAGGTTACTTGTAGCTGAAAAATACAGGGGCGGCTTTAGAGCATAGAGTTAAAACAGTTTAAGGATGAGTGGGTTTTTTAAGGTAAAAATGGGATACAGGAGAAGAAAAGTATTACAGATTAAGGACTTAGCCTTAATAAAAGATAGATATTAAAGGGTGGAGCTAGAAAAATGGAAGCTATTAACAGGGAAATGTAGGACATAACAGAAGTATTCCAGATCAAGGACTCATCCTTATTAAAGCATAGATGTGCTGTGGCTCTGTGGGGCAATGCACTGGACTGCAAAGCTGGTTTAAACTGCAAGGTTGGCAGTTCAAGCTCACCAGCTACTCCTTGGAAACCCTACATGTAGTTGCTATGGGTCAGAACCGACTCAACAGTATTAAACAGAGCATAACATAGCATTATTAAAGGGTGGTGGCTGTGTGCCGTGGAGTCGGTTCCAACTCATAACAACCCTGTATAGGATTTTTGAGGCTACAAATCTTTATGAGAAACTTTATCTTTCTTCCAAAGAACCACTGGTAGTTTTGAACTGCTGACCTTGAGATTAGCAGCCTGACATGTAACCACTATGCTACCAGAGCTGGGAAAACGTAGGACATAAGAGAGACCAGTGACTCATTCATAGCAACTGAGATGTAGGAATTTAAGTGTGATGCAGTATTATGAGGGAGAAGATTAGGAAGATAACCTGAGATCAAATTATGGAAACTGAATGTCAGTCAAAAAAGTCTAGACCTCGCTGAGTCATAGGAAGTTAATGAAGTAGATAAATACATTAGAGCTGCACTGTACTAGGTCAGTAATAGTGTGTAGGGGGTAGATTGGAGAGGAGAATAAATCATAAGATTAAACATTATTTCAAGAGACAAGAAATGAAGGCTTGAACAAGGGCTATGGCTGGAGAATAAAAAGAAGGGACTAGAAACAAGAGGAATTCAGACTTGGCAGCCAATTTGATGAAAGGTTGTAAAGAGACAGTGAAGTCTCAGTTTTGAGACTGAAAGACTAGAATATCACATGTTAAGTGCCATCGAGTCGGTGCCAACTGATAGCAACCCTGTATAGGGTTTCCAAGTAGGGGCTAGTAAGTTTGAACCACCGGCCTTGTAGTTCAAACCAACCTTGCAGTCCAGTGCATTATCCCACAGAGCCACACCAGAAAAACATATAAATGTAATGAAATCAGAAGTGGAACCAGTTTTCCAGACTCAAAGAAATTCCATTTGTGGCATGCTACATTTCAGGAATGTTTAGGTAGAAATATCCAAGAGCCTACAGCTTCTGGAAGGTAGCTTAGCCCTGAGTTTCTATGGCTTTCCCTCCAGCCTTGTGCAGTGAGCAGGATGTCGTGGTCAGCAGCTCTGAGGGGGAACTGCACTTCCCAGAGAGATCCCACCTGTATTATGAGAGCAATCTGTGAGTAGCCCCCCTCTGCCGCCCCTCCTTCTACTCCCACATCCACTCTGCCTGTGTCCATTACTGGAATGCGATCGTCAGTTTCTGGCTAGAAATAACACCCGTTCAATGTGTCTGCTTGCAGACTTTGTGTCTGGACCCTGGTAGTACCAGAGAAAATGCATATGCTGCTCAGTTTTTCCCATTTGGATGCAGAATCTTGTCAGCACAGTTACCTGTCAATACACTCATTAGGAGACAATAGACTTATTGGTGAGTGAATTTCCATATAATCACATTGAAACCAGTGCTAAGCAGACTTAATAATATGCCTGCCACTGAGGCATAAACACCATACTTCCTGTCACTAATTCTGAGACAGAAGCGGGAATGAAAAGAAATTGATTCTGAGCTCAGAGTAACCACACTATATGATAGTTTCAAGACCTCAGGGCATTTTACTTGCTGCAACTGCCTCCCTTCAAAACAGAGGCTACATCTGCTTCTCTTCAAAATGGGACTGCTTTCTAGACCCATTTGCCAAGCCTGGAGCACAAGGGGAATAAAATCTAGAAATATTACAGAGCCTGTTCAGAACAATGCTGTTTTTTCAACTTACCTCATCAAGCTACAAAGAGAAAGACTAATAGACAACCATGAGGAGAAGACAAATGTGACTTATATTAGTATGTGACTTATATTATACAAATGTGATTTATATTAGAAACTGGTTTTGCATTTGGCAATAACTTGGAAGCATTTTGGGTGGTCACAACTAGGGAAGCTCTATTAGTATCTAGTGGGTAGTGTCCAGGAATGCGACAGCATTCCTACAGCACACAAGACAGCCTAAACCCAAAGAATGTTCTGGTTCAAATTATCAATAGTGTTGAGACGGAGAAACCCTGGTTTACATAATTCTGAAGTGTCATGTCAAATTCAGTTCTCTGTAAATCTTTTAACAGGCTCTGTTTTCTGTTCTGAAATAACCTTCCTTCTCTTGTTTCAGGGAAATTCTGTGGAGAAGTCCTCTTTTCATCTGTCCGCATTGGCTACAACTCTTTACGGCTGAAATTCATCTCTGATAGCACAGATTATGCTACTGGATTTAATCTCACGTATAAAGCTCTTAAATCAAGCTATCTTCCTGGTAAAACCATTGACTCTTATCACATACCACCCAATTAGAGCTCATGGGAATTACAGGAGGGACAAGGGACACCAGCTCAGAGCCCACTGGGCTCCATTGTGGATGCAAAGTATTGAGATCAGGTCACACTCTCTCGTTTTCTGCTCTGCCAACTCACACTTGTTGCACACCTGGAGAGTTCAGGGGCCCAATAAGTTCTGGGAAATCAGTGCAAAAAGTCTTCCTACCTGATTCTGCACCGTTTCATCCACCGTTTGTGGGAGGTAGCAGGGAGAACAAAACAGTATTCCTCTTTACTTGGGTGGTACCCTTTGCTTGGATGTTGTTTTGTGTGTTTCAGATACAGGTTGTGGTTCCTTAGTTGTCCTTTTTGAAGAAGGTCTCATACAGAGTCTTCACTATCCTCAAAACTACACACACCTGGCTAACTGTAACTGGATTTTCCATGCCCCAAAACATCATCTAATTAAGGTACAAACTTTGGTTACCTTTACTTTGCTATAGTATCTCCACAGAACAGTTAACATAAATTTAAGGAGATCAAAGAGTTTTTTTATCTGATTTGTTCACTGCTGTGTGGCACTGCAAGGAGCCCTGACAGGACAGTTGGTAGTTCAAGGCCACTAAGTACTTCCCTAGAGAAAGATGGGGCTTTCTGCACCTTCAAGATACAGCCTTAGAAACTGTATATAGAGTCGCTATGAGTCGTCGACTGCAGACACTACCACTATGTGGCGCTGTGGGGCTGCTAACTGCAAAGCCAGCAATCAAAATGCACCAGCAGCTCTGTGGAAGACAGGTAAGACTGGCTGTTCCTGTTAAGATTTACAGTTTTGGAAACACTATGTAATGTCACTATGAGTCAGAATCTACTCAGTGGCAGTGGATTTGGTTTTGGTTTATATCCCTGATACCTAAAACAGAGCATAATACACAAAGATCTCAATACGTTAGAAACAAATAAAAAATGCCATCAAGTCAATTCCGCTCATAGCAAATGGTGGTGTGATGGTTGTGTGCCATCCAGTCCGTTTCGACTCACTGCGATCCTATAGAGGGTTTCTGAGGCTGTAAATCTTTTTGGGAGCAGAAAGCCTCATCTTTCTCCCACAGAGCAGCTGGTAGAAGACTGCTGTTACAATGTGGGAGGTGCGTCCCTGTGTTTACCATTTCCTTTCCTCCTTCCTTCTTACCCCTTCCTGCCTTCTGATCTTTTGTTATTGTTGACACGTCCTTCAAGAGAAATTGATCAAATCTCTATCATCTTCTGAGCTGACCTTCTTTCTTCTTTGCTTTGAATTTAACTGGTCCAGCGGATACCGTTGGAAGCCACTGTTTTTCTTGAAGGACACAAGAAAGACAATCCTGGGGCTTATTAGAAAGAAGTTTGAAGATTGACAACTGCAGTGGTGAGGAAAGAAGGCCAAAAGTGTTACACTGAGGAATTGTTTTCTATTATGACAATACACCTGCGCATTCTTCAAGGAGAGCAAGAACTGTTGTATGAGAAGTTCATTGAGAAACCTTACCCTGTCCACTCTACTGCCCAGATGTTGCCCTTTAAGATGTCTCTATGTTCCCTAAAAGAACTTTTAAAAGAAACAGGATTTAAGCCACTCAAAAATGTCAAAACTTCCATTTTGACATGTTGTAAGTCTAAGAGCGCAGAACTCCTTGGTGAAGGGTTGCTGTTGTATGCCGTAGATTCAATTCTGACTCATAGTAACCCTGTACAGGGTTTCTGAGGAACAGATGGTGAGTTTGAACCACTGACCTTGAAGTTCAAACTTACCTTGAAGTCAAGTGCTTATCCCAAACAGCCACCACCTTCAGACATATATAGGATTTGTCAAGAAACCACAGCTTCACATTTCTATATTTTTAATAGAGGTTGTTATGACTTTATAGCAATATTTTCTGACTCAAGCTTGTATTTAAGAAACAGAAAGACATCTAAGAGGCAGGGGGAGAACTTGATCAGTATGGTGCTAGGATAGCTTAGAGGACTGAGCCTTTGATTTTAAAACCAAGATGAATCAAAACAAAACATGATGTGGCCAATAATTTGGATTCACTATTCATAGTTACAGTTTAAAGAGAATGAGAATGGAGACTTAATTGACCTAATTCATCCCTGCTCCCCCAATTTAAACACACACAGAGAATAATTGGATTAACAACTAAGGGTACTAGGGAGGAGAAAGTAAATGGTAGTATCTGAAATATCTAGTTATGTGGGGTGTTAGGAGCAGAAATAAGACTACACAAGTTTTACAAAGTAATGGAAAAATAAAAAATGTTGTTGTTTTTGTTCTTAGGTGCCATCAAGGCAATTCCGAATCAAAGTGACCCTACGTACCACAGAACAAACACTGCCATGTCCTGCATCATCCTCATAATGTTGTTACTGTGCTGCCACTATGCCCATTGTACCCATCATGGCTACCCTGGAGCCCACTGCTGCTGCCACTGTGTCAATCCATCTCACTGGGGGCTTCCTCTTTTTCACTGACCCTCCATTTTACCAGGCATGATGTCCTTCTCCAGGGACTGGTCCCTCCTTGATAATATGTCCAAAGTAGGGGAGAAGATGAAATCTCGCCATTCTGGAGGTACTTCCTCCAAGATAGATTTGTTGTTTCTTCTGGCAGTTCATGGTACTTGTAATATTTTTCTTCTCCAACACCATAACGCAAATCAATTCTTCTACTATCTTCTTTATTCATTGTCCAACTTTCACATGCATATGAAGCAATTAAGGAGCTCTGGTAACATAGTGGTTATAAGTCAGGCTAATAACCACAAGGTCAACAGTTAGAAACTACCAGCCAGTCTGTGGGAGAAGCATGAGGCTTTCTGCTCCTGTAAAGATTTATAGCCTCAGAAACCCTATACAGGGTCGCTATGAGTCGGAACCAACTGCACAGCACACAACCACCACCACCAATATCATGAGGCAATTGGAAGTCCTGGTATAGCACCATAGGATAAGCACTTGACCTCACGGTCAGTTTGAACTGCAAGGTCAGCAGTTCAAACTCACTAGCTGCTCCTCGGAAACCCTATACAGGGTCGCTATGAGTCAGAACTGATGACACTTAACAACAAATGAGGCAATTGAAATACCATGGCTTGGATCAGGCATAACTTGGTCCTCAAATTGACATCTTTGCTCTTGAACACTTTAGAGAGGTCTTGGGCAGCAGATTTGCCTACTGCAGTATGTCATTTGATTTTCTGATTGCTACTTTCCTGAGGGTTGATTGTGGATTCAAGCAAAATGAAGCTGTTGACAACTTCAATCTTTTCTCCATATATAATGATGTTATTTATTGGTCTGTTGTTGTTGTTAAATGCCGCCGAGTTGGTTCTGACCCATAGCGACCCTGTATAGGGTTTCCAAGAAGCAACTGGTGAGCTTGAACTGCTGACCTGCAGTTCAAATCAACTTTGCAGTTCAGTGCATTACTCCACAGCACTACGCCAGGACTCCATTTATTTGTCTAGTGGTGAGGATTTTGTTTTCTTTACACTGAGGTGCAATCCATACTGAAGGCTGTAATCTATGAACTTCATCAGTAAGTATTGTAAGTCCTCACTTTCAGCAAGCAAGGCTGTATCATCTGCATATTGCAGATTGTGAATGAGTCTTCCTCCAATCCTGATGCCACAGACAAGATGTTGTTGCTGCTAAGTGCCATCGAGTTGGTTCCAATTCACGGTGACCCTGTATAGGGTTTCTGAGGAGTGACTTGTGAGTTTGAACCGTTGCTCTTGTGGTTCCAAATAATATTGCAGTCTAGTGCTTATCCTACTGTACCACACCAGGTCTTCTTAGAAGATATATAAGTCAATATAAAACCCAAAATCTCATTTCCACTGGGTCTATTCTAACTCATGGTAACCCAATGTGTTCCAGGGTAGAACTGAGCTCCATAGAATTTTCATAGCAATAATCTTTTTGAAGTGGATCACCAGGCCTTATTCTGCAGTGGGTTCAAACAGCCAACCTGAGATTAACAGTCAAGCATAAACTGTTTATATCACCTATGGACCTTTGATAGATTTTGTCTTTCTAAAAGTTCTGAAACTCAAAAAGAACCAAGATAGAAAGTTAAAGAGAACATAGAATTAAGGGGAAAGTTGTCAGTAATGTAAGTATAAAAGTTTAGTCATCAGCATTTCTAGAAAGGAAGATGAGAAAATTTAGTTGAAAATATGACAATTTCAGAGCTAGAAATTATTCCAAAACATCTAGTCAGCAAATGTATGCTAAGTGTGATGCAGGAGAGAAATGATGTTCTCTATCCTGCCAGTGACAACATCATCTTGCCGAGCCCCAGTGAAATAGTAATTTGGAAATCAATATTACAAGTCCTGGTATGGCACTGTAGGATAAGCACTAGACTGCTAATCTCAAGGTTGGCAGTTCAAACACATGAACCACTCCTCAGAAACTCTACACAGGGCCACTATGGGTCAGCCAACTCAACAGCACTCAACAACAAGAAAAACATTACAAGTCATAACAATACATGCATCATTTGACTTGGAGAGAAGAGTCCATTTCCAGAAAACAGTTAAGTAGATATTTTAATAAATCTTTGAGCAAATCCTTCTCCAATCCACACTTCACCAATGATCACTGCCTCCAGGTTTGTCCTATCCCTGCAGTCTTCTGTGTCTCTTGCTGAGTGCTCAGGCATAAGACGTCCCTTCCTTTAGCCTAAAACAATAAGTGCCAAATACGGTAGATAATGCATGAGAAGGAAAAAATGAAAACATAACAATATCCTCTGCCACATTTTTAGGATAGCCAAAACTTGAAACTATCATAAATACTCAGAGATAGTAATGAATAGAATATTATGTATCAATTAATTATTATAAAAACTATGGCTATCAGTCTGTCATAATTTATTCTTGGTGAGCCCAGACTAACTCTAAGATTATCTCTCTTTTCTAGGGCACCACACATCATATGTTTAATAATCTACTCTAGAGTTTTGCTGATGCTTACATTTAAGCTTAGTATTCAGAATCAACTGGTTCTAACAATACCAGGATTTCTGTCTTCAATAACATCCATAACATCTCAAAATCAATGGCCATTGTTTCTGAGATCACCTTTACAAGTCAGTATATCAAAAATACTTTGTTTTACATCAGCATTTACACTCAATCATCTCTGTCCCAGCTCTCAAAATTGGTCATTGGTACATGGAGATTTATTGAAAGCTAAATAGAGCAGAGAGCCAAAATATGACATTAAATGTATCCCACCTGAATATAGAGACCATCTAAAGAACAGATTTGATATAGTAGACCATAATAACCAAAGATCAGAAGAGATGTCAGAGGACATCAAGAATATAACAGAGAAAGAAAATAAAAGGTCATTAAAAAGACAGGGAAGAAATAAAACACAAACATGGATGTCAGAAGGGACTCTGAAACTCACATTTGAATGTAGAGAAGCTAAAGCAAATAGGAGAAAGGAGGAGGTAAAAGAGTTGAACAGAAAATCTCAAATGGCAGTTTGAGAAGACGAAGCCAACTATTAGAATGAAAAGTGTAAAGACCAGAAATTAGAAAACCAATTGGGAAGAATACACTCAGCATTTTTCAAGCTAAATGAAATGCAAAAAAAACTTAAACCTTGACATGCAATACTGAAGGATTCAATTGGCAAAATAATAAATAATGCAGAAAGCATAGAAAGATAATGAAAGGAATATATAGATTCACTGTGCCCAAAAGAAATGGTTGATGGACAAACCATGTCAAGAGGTAGCCATATGATCAAGAACTGATGGTACTGAAGGAAGAAGCTCACGGTTCACTTAAAGCATTGGTGAAAAAACAAGGCTTCACGAATTGACAGAATACAAATTGAAATCTTTCAACAAATTGATGCAACACTGGCAGCGATCACTCATCTATGCCAAGAAATTTGGAAAACAGCTACATGGCCAACAGATACAAAGAAATCTTTATTCATGCCCCTTCCAAAGAAAAATGACCCAATGGAATGTGGAAATCATCACATAATACCATTAATGTCACATAAAAATAAAATTTTGCTGAAGATAATTAAAAAATGGTTGCAGCAGCATATTAACATGGAACTGCCAGAAACTCAAGCCAGATTCAGAAGAGGATGTAGAACTATGGATATCACTGCTGACATCAAATGCATCTTAGCTAAAAGCAGAGAATACCAGAAAGATGTTTACTTGTACCTTATTGACTATACAAAGGATTTCAACTGTGTGTATCATTACAAATTGTGGATAACATTGCTAAGAATGAGTATTCAGAATACTTAATTATGCTCATGAGGAACCTATCCATAGACCAAGAGGCAGTCCTTACAAAAGAATAAGGAGATACTGGATGTTTTAAAAATCAGGAAAGGTATGTACCAGCTTGTATCCTTTCACTGTACTTATTCAATCTACATAATGAGCAAATAGTCTGACAAACTGGATTATGTGGAAGAATGTTACATCAGGATTAGAAGAAGACTCATTAACAACGTGCAACATGCAGGTGATATAACCCTTCTGTTGAAAGTGAAGAGAATTTAAAGTACTGATGAAGATCAATGACCACAGTCTTCAGTATAGATTACACTTCAATGTAAAGAAAACAAAAATTCTCACAACTGGACTAATAAATAACATCATGATAAATGGATAAAAGACTGAAGTTGTCCAAGACTTCATTTTGCTTGAATCCACAATCAACACTCATGAATGCAGCAGTCAAGAAGTCAAATGATGGACATTGGATACCCAAATGTGGGGGAGGGACCACAAAGGCAAGAAGTAACTGGCTTACAAACTTTCAAGAGGGAACCTAGAGCTAGGGGCATGGAGGAAGGCAGAATCTCCAATGAGTACTATCCAATCTGTCTAGGTGGAGCTGATGAAATGAAATGCAGGAGGGTCACTTGTGATACAATAGTGAATTATTGTCATCAGGACTGATTGTGAGGGTTGGAAATATAAAGGTAGACGTTTGGTAGCAAGGAAGGGAGTTATTAACTCTCCAGTCTAGGAGCAGCAGTCTCTGGGACCATCAATGGAGAAGAGCCGAGAGCGGGACCGTACCCAGAGAAGCAGCGAGGCCAGAGATGGAGGCAGAGATGATGACGTGGAGTGATGAAGCGGATGGGGACTTTGGATCCAGAAAGGGAGAGGGACTGGGTCCTGAAGAATGGGGGTTAGGGGAGATTAGGGGGCGGATTTATAGGGTATACCCTTTGGTCGGTTGATGATGCATGGAGGGGATTGGAACCATGGCAATGAGACGATATGCGATGGAATGAATGTATGTAAAACTAAAGTTCTCTCATGTAAAATATCATATAAGTCACAATAAAACATGAAGAAAAAAAAAAGATCTTGTACAGCAGATTTAACTAATGAAAAAAGAAGAAGAAGAAGAAATCAAATGATGGATTGCATTAGGCAAATCTGCTTCACACGACCTCTTTAAAGTGTTGAAGAACAAAAATGTCAGTTTGAGAACTCAAGTGCATCTGACCCTAGCAATGGGATTTTCAGTTGCCTCATATGCATGTGACAGTTGGACAATGAATAAGGAAGACCCTAGAAGAATCGATGTGTTTGAATTATGATGATCGAAACGAATATTGAAAGTACCATGGACTGCCAAAAGGACAAACAAATTTGTCTTGAAAGAAGTGCAGCCAGAAGACTCCTTAGAAGCTTGAATGGTGAGACTTCATCTCTCATATTTTGGACATGTTATCAGGAGGGACCAGTCCCTGGAGGACATCATGCTTGGTAACATGGAGGGTCAGTGAAGAAGAAGAAGGTTCCCCAACTAAATGGATTGCCACAGTGGCCAAAGCAGTGGGCTCAAACGTAACAACAACTGTGAAGACTGCGTGGGACCAGGCAGCATTTCGTTCTGTTATGCACAGGGTCACTATGAGTTGGAACCAACTAGATGGTACCAAACAACAACACCAAACAAGGCAAGTCAGATATATTCTGCCACGTGGACCAACTGGAAAGATAGAATGTCTAAGGGGCACAATTGCCTTCAGTCTTGATTTAGGACAGGAGGAGTTTCAAGAAGTATCTTATTGCTGCCATAACACAAGTATTACAAATGGGTTACTTTAAAGAACATAAACTCATTTTCTCAGTTTTGGAGTCTAAAAGTACAAATCATGCTATCAGCTCTAGGAAAGAGTTCCCCCTTGTCAGTAACCCTGGGTTGTAGATGTTCCCTCGCATAGTCTCATACCAGCCCCAGTCGCACCTGTGTCTGTGTGTATGTGCGTGTGTTCTATTTGTATAAGACAACTCAGAAAAAAATTAGGTTTAGGATTCACCTTATTATGGACTAGTTGTATTAACATAACAAAAGAAACCCTCTATTTTCAAACAGGGTCATATTCCAAGTTAAGAGTTCACCATAATTTTTTGGGAGACACAATTAAATACATAACAAACATTCAAATATCCAGAGAAGTATTTGTGTGACCATGGTGTCCTAGCATAAACTCAAAAACTGCTTCCAAAGAAAAGTATCCCCAAGATTTTCTGAACTGGTAGGATGACCTGCCAGGGAGCTCAAATACTTGCACCTATCCCCAACGTTTCACTTCAGTTCATAGGTGTATTTTCTATCTTAAATGTTTTGAGAACCTGTGATACAACAACTTTTTCTCAGCAACTTGCCCCACTCAAGAATCAAGAATATTTGGAGAAGAGTTAGGATACAGACTAACTTTCTCATCTAAGGTCATATTCCAGAGCAAGTTAAGCAATCTGGCTCTCTGCCTGATCAAAATGAGGTAACTCATTTCTATTATGTGCTCTTGATGTAACATTGGATCTTTTCAGCTTTCATTTCAGAATCTGGAAATAGAAGAAAATGGAGACTGCAGTTCTGACTATGTGACTGTGCACAAGGATGTGGAAAGAAAGATGGAAATAGGTTTGTAGAGCCTTGGCATCCTCTGGTCTTAAGATGGAGATAAAAAGGACTTGGCTTGCTTTTCCTTCATTCCCCTGTTCCACCTCCACAATTCCCTATGTTCTCATCTCCACTCCTTCCTCTACTTCATGAAGCAGGAGGAAAGAGCGAGAGACTCATAGAACCACATGAACAGAAAATGTAGACGACCTCCAAAGAACCAGGAGTGGGTTGGGCCACGTACCACTGACATAAGCCCTGTGGCCAGAACAAATTCTCAGGGCATTTTCAATAAGAGTGCTTGGGAAATGAAATCAAATTATAATGTTGATGGGGTTAAATGCATTTATTAAAAAGAAGCAAACCACATTTCTGTTTTGAAAATGGGTTGTGACATCTAACAGGAAAGTTTATTTCTCCTCAATTACCTAAAAGACAAAATTCTTTCTGCTTTTCAATGTCCTGTTTATTTGCCCGGCACTTGACAACATCTTGCCTGGACCTGGTTTGAGCCAGCACGGTTATGCGGCTTTGCTGTCCCTGCCCCTGTGCTGAGCTCCTCCAGGGTGATGTTCATCAGCTTCCAGACAGATGAAAACATGACCTTCAGAGGCTTCCAGGCTAAAGTTTCCTTCATTTCTGAAGCAGGTAAGAAGACTGGGGCACTAACTCCCAGGTTCCCAATTATAATCCTCATAATGTGGTAGTAAACATGTCTGAATCTTGGTCTATCCTAACTATAAGGGTGATCTTAAGATAGAGTCACATAGCATTCATTGTCCTTAATGTAAAATGACAGACAAGTGGTGGAATAAGAATGTCCAAAAGCAAAAAAAACAAAAACACTGTCGAGTCCTTTTGACTCAGCCGATCTGTATAGGGTTTCTGAGGCTGTAAATCTGTACTGGAGCAGAAAGTCTCATCTGCCTCCCAACGTGTTTGAACTTCAGATCTCAATTAGCAGTCCAGTGCTTATCTTGTAGTGCTACCAGGGCTCCTTATATTTGGACTGCAGTGAGATTTAAATCAATATGCAGCCTATAATGTTGTCGTTGTTAAGTGCCGTTAAGTCAGTTCTAACTCATAGTGACCCTGTATAGGGTTCCCAAGAAGCAGCTGGTGATTTCGAACTGCTGACCTTGTGGTTCACAGTCTAGGGCTGATCCTACAGTGCCACACTCAGAAATGTGAGATCTCTTAACTAACTGCCCCCAGTTGCTGGACGTTGGAACTACTTAGTTTCATTCCAAATCCTTATGCGCGTGATTTCTGTGTCTGAATTCCACAAACCCAGTTAGCTACTTCCCAAGCTATCCCTTCTTGTTAGGCATTAAGTAATTACTAATGACAAAATCTAGTGTGGCACGGGATTGCTAATTGTAAGGTTGGTGGTTCAAACCCACCAGCCATGCCTCGAAATCCTATATAGGGTCACTATGAGTCACTACCAATTCAACAGCACTTAACAACAATGACCAAGCCACATTATAGTTAAAATGCTCCATATTTCACGAAAATAACCAGAGATTCAAGTTGATTGTGGTGCCCCAGAATTCTAATAAAATCTCCACACTTGTTACAAGGTTCCAACACTGGCTTTCTTTATGAAACAGATCAATTGTGTTATATTTACACACAGGTTTAAACATTTCCGCATCTGAGGGTGAGTCAATGTTTCTGGAGAATACCTGGAATGTACTACCTGAAGAAACAAATGTTTCTGGTAAGCTGGTCTCAGGAACATTGACCAATTGATTACAAAGGGCATAGTCAGGGTTCTACTAAGAAGCAGCCAGTAGATGGCTGAGCAGGAATGTGTATATGGTTGAAGCAGCTTGCTAAGTAAGTCTGAAACTATGGGGCAGGCGCTCTGGAAGGAAAGAAGCCAGATGGGTGCGAATTGATAATCAAGTGTGTCTCATTCTTCCCAGGCATCTAATAGAGTGTACAAGGGAGATGCTCAGAGATAGTTTTCTGGGCTTGATGGTAAGAAAGACCCAGGGGTAATAAAGATGCATCTCCATGGTTTCCTCTCAGGTGACCTCTACGGAGTCACTTCCTCCCTCCCTCCCAGGTTTCTTTCCAGCTGGACTGTGGGAGCCAAGGAAGCTTCAACTGGCTCCGGGCCATGGCAGGTCAGTCTGCAGATTGCCAACAAGCATCTCTGTGGAGGGGCCATAATTGGGAAGACCTGGATAGTCACCGCTGCTCATTGCTTCTCCAATAAGTAAGTAAGCCTGGGGAACGGCGTGGAGTGAGGACTAATGGTTTAAATTGATTGATCACCATTCCTCAGCTACCAGTCGCTCTGATATCCATTAGGGTCTCCTATGAGTTACCACTCATTTCTCAGTTCATCACTGTGATGGGCAACCTGTCTTCCCAGGCAGTTAGACTCTTCACACTGTACTTCATGACTTGGAGAACACTAGGCTGAGAGCGTCGTATTGCTTAGGAGAGAACCTTTGCTTAATTTGCCAGTGAGTTCATGAGGTAAAATCCAGAACAAGTAAATTCAGACAGGAGTTACTTCCTAAAAGATGATGGCATTAAGGCAGACATCAACCCTGTCATTACAGAGCCTTACTGAAAGAAAAAAAAAAAAAAAAAACCAATGGAATATAAAATTAAAGGGAAGCCACTACTAACTGCAAATACCACAAAAAGTCAGGAAATAGGTCAGATCGCATCAGCCTGCAGGCAACAATTTAGGTATTGTCCCAGAATTTCCCTTTACGCAGCAGTGATAGAAATTAGGTAAAGAAGAAACCAACAGAACTGCCCAATATTCCCTCATCTAGAAATGCAAGTGCTGGAAATATGTAGAATTTTTCAATAATCCGAACCTAGTGGGGTTTAGCTATAATACTTCTCCAAACGTGTTCTGCCAATGACTTCTTGTAGGTTCCACAACTTGATCTCTAGAGGCAAATTGACTTTAAAACTTACTGATTATGAAGTGTAAGCATGGACCCCATGAGGGGATTATGAATGGATTTATAATTTTGCATCATTTTTCATAAAGAGACCCTGAAACCTATATCTAATTCTGAAATTTTGATGATACCCTTTCAAATAAAGATCATAAGAATGCAAAGCTAAACAATCGATTGTGGTAAGTGCCTATATGGAAAACATTAAGAAAAAGCAAAGAATGGTAAATACAATAAACCAGAGCATGAAATAGGGGATACAATCAAAGAAGTGCAGAAAAGCCTTTACAGGCATTGCTTGTATTCTGTTCCTCAACATGGATGTGGGAACATGGGTATTCTTTTAAACTTACACATGTGCTTTAAATGATTGACCTTTGCGTTAGCAGCTGAGTGCTGAACCACTGTGGTTGTTGTTAAGCGCCATAGGTTCTGACTTACAGCGACGTTAGGTTTCTGAAAACTAGCTGGTGTATTTGAACTGCTGACCTTGCAGTTCACCCTCCAACACTTATCCTACAATACAACACCAAGACTACGCCAAGAGGGCTCCTTTATTTAAAAAACAAAAATCCAATTAATACCAACTATGTTGTTGTTGTTAAGTGCCATTGAATTGGTTCTGACTCATAGCTACTCAATATACGGTTTCCAATGTGTGGCTGGTGTGTTTGAACCACCAACTTTGTGGTTCAAACTGACATTGAAGTCTGGCACTTATCCTAGAGCATCACAAATATAGTAAAGGACAAAGAATAACGTTCTCATTTAAGGTAGAACAAACAAGGATACTGTTTATCACTTGTGTTATTAAATTCTTATTTGTCAATGCTATAGCCAGAAGATAAAGAGAAAATTTTAAAATAAGTATGTATTGGGGCTAATAAGAAAATTCAGTCATGTGATCAGTTTCAAAAGAAGTAAAATGTATCCACCATATAGATGCAGAGAGTTAGTTAGGAGTGTGGTTAAAAAGCATGAATTATGGAGCCAGATTCCTAGATTTAAGTCCTTTATCTTTAGTTAACTGCAGAGCAACTCTGAGTGAATGAATCTCTCTGTCATACGTTTCTTCAGTTTCAAAAGGGGGAACACAATGTTGTAAAGGCTAAGTTAGTTAATGCATGTAAAACACTTAAAATAGAGCCGGACACAGAATATGCTACAGTTGGATGTTTTCCGATGTTGATAAATGCAATGGAAGAAAAACCCCATGCAAAATAAAACAAAAAATATCTGATAACATGCTTTGTAAGATATGTTCAAAATCATTTTGAGTGTGAAACTTTCTTGGTAAACAAACAAAATCTGAAAGAGAGAAACCCTACATTTTTATGAACAGAAAATGTAGTTTTTTGACTATACCAATTATCCTCCAAAATAACTTATGGTGGTTGATGGTGGTGTACGGTGGAGTCAGTTCTGTCTCATAGCGACCCTGCACAGGGTTTCCGAGGCTGTGAATCTTTACGGGAATAGAAAGCCTCATCTTCCTTTCACGGAACAGCTGGTAGTTTCGAACTGCTGACCTTAAGGTTTGCAGCCGGATTTGTAATCACTACGCTACCAGAACTCCTAAAATAACTTATAAGTTTAAATGAAATCTTATCAAAATTCCAAAGTGATTTTTTTAAAGAACCTTACAAAATTCAATCCAAAATTATCCTGAAAGTCTAGAAAACCATAACCAAGGACTTAAAAATAATAACATAGGGGGGACTTGTACGGCCATATTGTTGTTGTTAAGTGCCGTCGGGTCAGTTCCAACTCATAGCGACCCTGTATAGGGATTCCAAGGAACGAGTGGTGGGTTTGATCAGTTCCCCTTGCAGTTCAAATCGACCTTGTGGTCCAGTGCGTTACCCTGCAGCACCACACCAGTACAGCCAGACCGGATATATAAATATATTATGAAAAGAAGTATGTTTACAACAGGATCGATGAAGGAGATCTGGTAGCATAGTGGTTATGAATCGGGCTGCGAGCTTCAAGTGCAAAGTTCGAAACTACCAGCTGTTCCGCAGGAGAAAGATAAGGCTTTCTGCTCCTATGAAGATTTACAGCCTCGGAAACCATATGTAGGGTCCCTATGAGACGTAACCGACTCCACGGCACACAACAACAACAGATGAATGTAACAATAGTCAAGATGGCAGTTCCTTGGAAGACTTCGAACCGATGATCCCTTTACTTTCATTTTCCAGGAAACAGCCCTCAGCTGCCTGGGTGGTGAATGCTGGCATCCTTGATTTGGCCAAAGATTCCCCTCAAGTAAGAGGCCTCTCAGTCTCCTTTCTCTCCAGTCCTGGCTGCTAGGTTTTCACCCTGAGGGCTTGTAGCCCACTAGATGGCGCAATTCTCAGTGCTGGCCAGCCTCATGTCTTAGATATACACGTGATCAGGCGGACAGGAATCAAAATGAAATTTTTTTCCCTGTGGTGTAATGAGTTATGCGTTGGGCTGTTAACTGCAAGTTCTGCTGTTCGAATCCACCAACAGTTCTGGAGAAAGAGAAGGTTTTCTGCTACCGTAAAGCTTTGTTGTTGGTATTAAGTACCGTCCATTGGCTCCATCTCATAGCTAGCAACCCTGTATAGGGTTTCCACGGAGCAGCTGGTGGGTTTGAACTGCCTACCTTGTGGTTCACAGTTCAAGGCTGATCAACCAGTGCCACAGCAGGAGTCCAGATTAACAGTCTTGGAAACCCTACATAGGGTCACTATGAACTGGAATCAACTCCATGGCAGTGGGTTTTGGGGTGTTTTTATAGAGTGAAACAGAAGGATTCAGAGCCAATTCCAAATGTTTCCATTGTGTGCATGCCCATAATAATACACCTTTTAAAGAAAGTACTCTTCTACCAGAAATCTGCTGCTGAAGATTTCCTTGTTTCCTGTTCCAACAAGCAATAGAGTAGAATTATCAACAGTTATTTAAAAAGCTCTGCCTGGTACTGTACTTGGTGCTTGGATCAAACATCATTCCACATGACACCTCAGATCATTGCCTCTTTTAGGAGAATTCAAGTACCCCAATCTCCTCTGCTCTTCAATGATTATCATTAATGATCTTTTTGTCTTATCAGAAGAGGTCTGTCAAGCACATTATAATCCACCCCGCCTTCAACACCACCACTAAGGATTATGACTTGGCACTGCTGCAGTTGGTGGAACCACTTCAGTTCAATCAGCGAATTCATCCAGCCTGGCTACCTGAGAGAGGCCAAGGGCTGCCTGCTCCCAGGGTGTGCACGGTCACTCGATGGGGGACCCGTAATCCAGGTCTGTAAAGCCCTTTGTATGGCTCCTGTTGATCCCTTACAGCTCTGTGGCCCTTCACAGATTCCAACATTTTTACACACCTGTCTCTGTTCCTTCTCACAGTTTTCTTGTGGTATGAAAAGGTAAGGATACTAATCCCCATTAGAAAAAAGAAAAAAAAAGGTAAAGAAGTTGAGGTTTATAAAGTTGAAGTAACATAGTTCCCCGACTGCTTAGTGAGACTTTTTTTTTTCAATTTAAACACAATGATCTTTCCACCACTCCATGAAGCCCTTCCTGAAGAAGCAGCCACTCTAGAAACAAGTGGTTTAGCACTCGACTACTTGCCAAAAGATTGGCAATTCGAACCCACCCAGGGGTACCACAGAAGAAAGAGCTGGTGATTTGCTTCTGAAAGGTTACAACCTAGAAAATTCTATGGAGTGCAGTGCTACTTTACAATCCATAGGGCTGCCAAAAGTCACAATCAACTCCATGGCAACTGGTTTGGTTTTTTGGCTTCTAATGCAATCCCAATTTCCCTGCCCTATCTGTACATCAATGACTGATTACTTCATTCATTCATTCATCCATTCATATAGTCATTTGTCAGAATCTCTATTAGACTTTAGAGATGCAAAGCAAAGCAAACTAAATCCCTCCTTTCTAGTTTAGGATTTGAGGCCTATGTGAAAGCAACCCTAATACTAGGTGATACATGCTTTCATAAAGCTCTGGTAATGTAGTGGTTATGAGTCAGGTTGCTAACCTCAAGGTCAGCAGTTCGAAACTACCAGTAGTTCCTCAGGAGAAGGATGAGGCTTTCTGCTCCCACAAAGATTTACAGCCTCAGAAACCCTGTGAAGAGTGGCTATGAGTCAGAACCGACTCTATGGCACACCACCAACCTGCTGTATAGACATAATTACAAAGTAGAGGGAGCACTGAGGAAGGAGCAAGCCACAGCCTGGGTCAGAAAAGAGCAGACATTTACATTAAATCTCATAAGAGTCAGGTTTTCAAGTTTTCAAAGAAGAAAAGGCATTTCATACAGAGAAACTGGTGCATGCTAAGGATCAGAAACACTAAAGAGAGGGAGATTCGGTGTGGGTGGTGCTTTGAGAGCATGAACTGGGGCAACTGAGATTTTTTTTTTTTTTTTAAATCAGTCTGGGGCCCAGCTGTGAAGGACCTTATTTTGGTGCTAAACAGCTTGGATTCTATCTGGTTGTCAGATTAGGAGAACTATTGTAGTTTGAGTGCAGAGAAGAAAAAAAAAATCAGATCTGTCCATAAAAAAAATAATCTGGCAGAAAATAAAGAGAATGGACTGAAAGACAGGGGGAGAATAAAGGCAGGAAACCAGTGGGGGAAAGCTGAGATGTAAGAGTCTAAATAAAATATGAGGAAGATCAGTAAGAGAATGCACGATGAGGAAGAAGTAGGTCAAACAAATTTTTCTTTCACAGAATCAACAAGATTTCATAAACCAATTCCATTTTCAAATGGAAGACAGGAAAAGCTACATATAAAAGAAATGACTCTCAGGTTTCTAACTTGAGGGATTGCATCGTTTTCTCTTCTTTTGTGCCTTTGGGTCAGTTCAGACTTGTAGAGACCCATATAGGGTTCAAACTGACCTTGTGGTTCAGTGCTTATCCTATAGTGAGTGCCACACCAGGACTCCAAGGGACTGCATAAATAATAGCTAATTATAACAACAACAGCTTTAACAGTGTTTTCTCTGGGCCACACCCTTGAAATGTATTAGCTCATATAATCCTCACAGTAACCATGAGAAATAAAATCAGTTGTCATGGAATCCACTGACTCCTTGTGCATCAGAGGAGAAATGTGTTCCGTAGGGTTTTCTTCTGTTGCTGTTGCTATAAAATATATATATATATAACACAACATTTGCCAGTTCAACATTTACCACAGGTGTAATTCACTGGCCCCAATTACATTAATCATGGTATGCAACAATCACTAATCAATAATTATTGCCAAATTTTACATCGTGTGGCACTGTAGGCTAATGTGTCAGACTGCAAAGCCATTTGAACTGCAAGGTCGGTGGTTCAAGTTCACGAGCTGCTCCTTGGAAACCCTATACAGGGTCGCCATGGGTCGGAATCAACTTGATGGCACTTAACAACAACAACATACACAGAAACTCAATGCTGGTAATTAGCTAATAAACTGCATTCTATACATTTGCCTACTCTAGATATTTCATATAAGTGAAATCATACAATATTTGTTATTTTGTGACTGACTTACTTCACTTAGAATATTACTTTCAAGATTCATCTATGTTTTGGCTTGTATGTTGTTGTTGTTGTTGTTAAGTGCCATCGAGTCGGTTCCGACCCATAGAGACCCTGTACAGGGTTTCCAAGGGTGTAAATCTTTACGGGAGTAGAAAGCCTGATCTTTCTCCCGTGGAGCAGCTGGTAGTTTCGAACCGCTGACCTTAAGGTTCACAGCCCGATTCGTAACCACTATGCTACCAGAACTCCTTTAAAGACTGAATTTCTCTTTGTGGCTGAGTTATATCCATTATATGCATATATGACATTTTGTTTATCCATTCATCTGCTGATGGACATCTAGGTTGTCTCCACCTTTTGGTTATTCTGGATAATTCTGCAACGAGCCTTGGTGTATGTGTGTTTGTTTTTATCACTGCTTTGAAGTCTCCTGAATATACACCTAGCAGTGGCCTTGCTAGGTAATTTGGCAATTCTATGCTTAACTTTTTGAAGAACTGCCAAACTGTTTTCCACAGGGACTGAACCATTTTGCATTCTCACCAGCAATGAATGCGGTTTCTAATTTCTCTATATCCTCACCAGCATTTGTTGCTTTCTGTGTGGTTTGTTGTTGTTGTTTAGTCATCATAATGGAAGGTGAATCACCGAATCACCTGTGGTTTTGATTTGCATCTCTGGTGATGCAGTGACTACACACGCAGCTGCTAATAGAAAGGGCAGTTTGAACACAAGAGCCGCTGGGCTGGAGAAAGGTGTGGCAGTCTGCCTCTGTAAAGGACACTCGATGGGGAAGTTCCACTTTGTCCTTTGAGTTAGAATCGACTTGAGGACAATGGATTTTACTTTTTTTTTTTTTTTTATGGCTAATGACGGCACTTAACAACAACAACAATGATGTTGAACATCTTTTAATGTGTCTTGCTGGCCAATTGCATATCTTCTTGGGTGAGATGTATACTTAAATCCTTTGTCCTTCTTTTGATGGGGTTGTCTTATTGTTGATAAGTTGTACAAGTTCTCTGATAAATGCTAAATATTAAACCCTTATCTGAAATACAGGTTCCAAAATTTTTATGTCATTCTATAGGTTGCCTCTTCACTTTGTTGTTAAAGTCCTTTATTGAACAAAAGTGTGGGGTTTTTTCATTTTTATTTTTATGAAATTCACCTTATTTTGCCTTTTGTTGCTCGTGTTCTTGGTGTCATACCCAAGAATCCATTGTTAAAAACTAAGTCCTAAAGCATTATCCCTATGTTTCTTCCAGGAGTTTCATAGTTTTAGTGCTACATTTAGGCCCTTAATGCATTTTGAGCTAATTGGGAAATACGAGTCAAGATTCATTCTTTTGTATATTAATCCAATTGTCCCATCATTATTTATCTAAAAAAAGGAACTATTGAAAAATAACAAGAGTCTTCAGAGGGAAAGGTCTCCTTAACTACCAAACACTATCCCAAAAAAATGGTGGCGGTGGTGGTTGTGTGCTGTGGAGCTTGTTCCGACTCATAGCGACGCTGAATAGGGTGTCCGAGGCTGTAAACCTTTACAGGAGCAGAAAGCCTCATCTTTCTCCTGTGCAACGGCTGGTAGTTTCAAACTGCTGACCTTGAGGTTCGCAGCCTGACTAGTAACTGCCAGGCTACCGAGAGCTCCTTATCCACCCAAAAATTGTTGTTGTTGTTGTCAGGTGCCATCGAGTCGGAACCGACTCATAGCGACCCCATGCACAGCAGAACGAAACAATGTTCGATCCTGGG
>NW_006408658.1:468183-472502 GCF_000296735.1 Chrysochloris asiatica
GATTCGGAAGTAGTTTGTCACTCTTTCTTCCTAGTCTGTCTTTGTTTTGTAGCTCATCTGAAACCTTTCCACCATGGGTGACCCTGCTGGTTTTTTAAAACACCGGTGGCATAGCCCTCAGAATCACAGCAACTCAAACCACCACAGCACAACAGACAGACGAGTGGTGGCCGTTTGGTTTTATGTCTTTAAAGAGACAGTATAGACATAAAAAAATAGATGATGAAATTTCAAAAGCAAGGATTAAGGAGATTCCCTAAAAGTTTCTATAAATAATGATGATTACTTATGTTGTTGTTAAATGCCATCAAGTAGGTTCCAACTCACAATAACCCTGTAGATGGTTTCTGAGGAGCAACTAGTGAGTTTGAACCAGTAACTTTGAGGTTCAAAACTACCCTGAAGTCCAGTGCTTATCCTACAGTGCCACAAAATTCTGACATCAGATTTCTCTTTAGCAACACTGGATACAGGAAGTAAAGAATCACCATTTCTGAGCTGCAAACTGGTCAATGATTATGTATACAGAAATATACAAGCAAATAAAATGTGATTCAAGTAGGAAACAAAATACATTTTTATATTATGAAATGATGGGGAGACATTTGACTACTCATAAGTCTCATCTTTCTGAATAAAAAAGAGTGATTCTAAGAGAACACATGAAATATTTATTAGAAGCAAGAGTGAGCGAACAAAGAAATAAAAGTAATTCATTCATGTAAATAACTTAATTTAAAATAATAACTGGTAGTTATATTTCCTAATGGTCCCCTGGACAATGGTAAAAGAAGAAAGAGAGGGAAGTTAAGATGTGCCAATACATACAAGGTAAGATAGAAAATGTAAAACTGAAGTGTTGAAAATATTGAGTTACTATTGAAAGAACAGAAATGAAATGTATACATTCTATATTATTAGATTTTAAAATATCACAAAAATAGCTAATAAAATCTGAAGGAAATAGTGGGGGAAAAACAACAATAAAGAAAACATAAAAATAAACTCAAAATTAGATGGCATCATTGTTGTTGTTGTTAGCTATAAAAGAAAGAAATGCTTCACAGTCCTATAGCATCTTCATGATCTTTAGCATGTTTGAGTGCATTGTTGTGGTCATTGTGCCAATGAACCTCACTGTGGGTTTACCAGGCTTCATTAGCCTTTGACCAAACACGATGGCCTCTTCTAGCAATTGCTCTTTTTTGATGACATGTCCCAAGTCATTAAAACCAACTTTCACCATCGTCCCTTCTAAGGAGCATTCCAATTTTATTTCTTCCAAGACTGATTTGTTCATTTTTATGGCAGTCCATGTATTCAGTATTCTTTGCCAACATCCCAATTCATATGCATCAATTTTTCTCGTCTTCTTTCACTATCCAACTTCTGCATGCATATGAGAGATGACTGAGAATACCATGTCTTGGATAAGGCACACCTTAGTCATCAAAGTGATACCTTTGAACATGTAGATGAGCAGTTGGTGATCTCTTGACAAAGACAGTCCCCTGCTTTGTCTTGATTGATAATACTGAGCTTCTCCATCACCTTTTTCCAAATCTAGTTGATTTTATTCCTGTGTAATCCATCTGGCAAAGTTCATTTGTATAATTATTAATTGTGCTGTTGAAAAAAGTATTATCTATGAATAAGCCCTGGTGGTGTATATGATAAGCACTGGACTGCTAATCACAAGGCTGGCAGTTCAAAACCCACCAGCCACTATGTGGGATAAAGAGGATGTTTTCTGCTTTTATAAAGATTTACAGCCTCAGAAACCCTATGCAGGATAGCTCTGAGTTGGAATCAACTCAATAGCAGTGAATTTTGTTTGGGGTTCTGAGTTGAGTTCATTCCTGTGTAATCCATCTGGCAAGGTTCATGGGTATAGTCATGAAATGTGTTGCTGAAAAAAGGTATTCCCTTTGAATAAGTGATTGGGGGTGCAGAGTTCTATCATGTGATTTCCAGGGGCATTTTTAGCACCAACACCTGCTTTCTAACTGTTCACTGTTTCCAACTTTTGCAGTCCAATCACTAGTTATTGTCAATGTATCTTGGCTGCATGTTTGATCAATTTCAAATTGCAGCAGTTGGTTAAAAAAAAATGTCTTCATCTTTGGCATTTGTGGTTGGTGTGTAAATATGAGTAATGGATCTATTAATTGGTCTTCCATGTTGTTGTTGTTAGGTGCCATTGAGTCGGTACCAACACACAGCAACGTTATACACAACGGAGTGAAACACTGCCCGGTCCTGCACCGACCTCACAGCCACTGCTACTCTTGAGCCCAGTGTTACTGCCACTGTGCCAGCCCATCTTATTGTGGGTCTGTCTCCACTTGACCAGCCATGATGTCCTTCTTTAGGGACTGGTCCTCCCTGATATATCCAATGTATGAAAGACATGTCATGTAGGTTTATGGATATTAACCTATCACTGACAGTATTGTATTTCATGATATATCCTGAGATGCCCTTTTTATTAACACTGTTCCTCTTCACTTTAGCATTCCCAGAATAATAGACCATACAATTGCTGCATTCAAAGTGCTCAATACCCATGCATTTTCGCTTAGTAGCACTTAAGATTATCAGTCTTCAAGCCTTCCATTTCTTCTATGACAATTTCCAGTTTGCCTTAATCCAGACATCATGCAGTCCACATTCTGATTACTAGTGGATGTTTGCTGCTGTTACTTCTCACTTTGAGTCGTGACACTTTAGCAATCAAAGTACCAAAAGCATTCCTCCATGCATGTCATTAGGATCAGTCCTACTTGGAGACAGCTCTTCTCATCACATTCTGAGTGCCTTTCCAACATGAAGGGCTCAACTTCAGCACTACAAGAGTACATCAAAAAGGATTGCAACTGGGATTTCAGTTTATACATACACAGGTTTACTCCAAACAAAACCTGTTTAACCATGTCTCTGTGATCAGTGGATGGCTGAAGACGAGTTCTTTCAGTAATGTAATTTGTCTTAGTCTCATTAGGGTGCCTTTAAAATAAAAGGTCCCATCAAAAGAGCGGCTTCTGAGAGGATCTATTGAGTCAGTTAAATTCAAGGCAGAGAGATCAGTTCAGAAGACAATGACAGCTACTTTTTTTTGGATTCCAAATGGGCAATCTTTATAGATTTTCTCAAAAGACACAGAATGAACACAGGGTTTTACAATGAAGAAGTTGTAAGAAAATTCAAGACTGCACTGGTAACAAAAAGGCCAGAAAAGTTATATGGAGCAAGGGCTTCCTATGAGAATTTCACTAGGAAACCTTATCCCATCTACCTTACAGCCCTGATCTTGTCCCTTCATACTTCTTTTTTTCCCCAAACTCAATATTTCAAAGAAATATGATTTTAGTTCCATGAGGATGCCAAAGCTGCCATAAGTCCAAGATCATAGAATTTTTAGAGGGAAGGTCAGAGCGATGGAAACATTGCCTTCAGAACTGTAGAGATGTAGATGGAGGATCCATCAATAAACCATTACTTAACATTTTGAGCTTTTTGTTTAATAAAAGTTTCTATGATTTTGTAGTTTCTATACTTTACATACCCGCATATGTTAAATGAGGTTCTGTTGCTTTACATAAGGTTTTCATTATCTAATTTTTGGAAGCTGATCACCAGTCTCTTCTTCCTAGTCTTAGTCTGGAATGTCCTCTGAAATATGGCTACCATGGGTTACTCTGCTGTTATTGGAAATACTGATGAAATGCCTTCTAGTGTCAGATCAACATGAGGCTACCTGGTTTACAGAAATGTAGCCTATTTTAGATAACATTTCCATTATAATCACATAAATTAGGAAATTTGATATCACCAGTGGATAATAAGGTATGAAGAAATGAGTACTCTCAGATATTGCTTCTTGTTAGTAAGTGCCAGTGAGTTGATTATGATGCATAGCAACCCTGTATATGGTTTCCAAGGAGCAGCTGGTAAATTTGAAACTCCAAATTTGTGGCTAGCAGCCCAGTGCTTATCCTACACTAACACTCCCAGAGACTACAGTTGTTGTTGTTGTTAGGTGCCATTGAGTCAGTACCAACTCATAATGACTCTATGCACAACAGAACGAAACACTGCCTGATTGATCCTGGGCCAACCTCACAATTGTTACCACACTTGAGCCCATTGATGCTGCCACTTTTCCAATCCATCTTGCTGGGGGTCTTCTTCTTTTTCTCTGACCCTCCACCTTACCAAACATGTTATCCTTCTCCAGCAACTGGTCTCTCCTAACAATATGTCCAAAGTATCAGAGACTAAGTTTGACCATCTTGGCCTCCAAGGAGCACACTGGCTGC
>NW_006408658.1:495896-518446 GCF_000296735.1 Chrysochloris asiatica
CCAAGTAGCAGCACCGATGGACTCAAGCGTGGCAACGGTAGTGAGGTTGGCCCAGGATTGGGCAGTATTTCATTCTGCTGTACATAAGATCGATGAATCAGTACCAACTCAACGGCACCTAACAACAACAACAACTGAGCTTCTTTGTTCAGAATGACATTTTTGCAAAATGCAAAAAGCACAGGCTCAATCCAGGGTGAAGAGGAAGAGAAGGAGTGGGTAGCTGCCATGTGACCGTCAGAGACAATAAGCTGAAGATGTAGCCAGGTAGCAGGAAGCTGCTGAAGAAAGTCATTTACATTACAAAAGAGAGCCACCACTATAGTAATGAGAACGTTGGAACTAAGGGACCTCCTGGGTCCCTCCTGTGGTCCAAGTCACAGAAATGTTTTTGGTTTTTTTTGTAAGTATAAACCAATCAACCCTAAGAAACAAAAATAATAGTTTATTTAGTATACTAGTTTCCTATTGCTGCTGTTACAAATTATCACAAAGTTAGTGGTTTTGTTGTTGTTGTTAGGTACCATCAAGTCAGTTTCAACTCATAGTGATGCTATGTACAACAGAATGAAACACTGCCCGGTCCTGTGCCAACCTCACAAGTGTTATTACACTAGAGCCTATTGCTGCTGCCTCTATGCCAATGCATGTCATTGGGGGAGGGGGGGTCTCTTCTTTTTAACTGACACTCCACTTTATCAAGCATGGTGTCCTCCTCCAGGGACTAGTCTCTCCTGATATGTCTGAAGTGGTGGTGGTGGTTATGCACCATGGAGTCGGTTCCGACTAATACCGACTCTGTACAGGATTTCTGAGGCTGTAAATCTTTACGGGAGCAGAAAGCCTCCTCTTTCTCCCACGGAACAGCTGGTAGTTTCGAATTGCTGACCCTGAGGTTAGCAGGCCAATTCGTAACCACTACGCGTATAGGAGAGATGAAATCTCACCATCCTGGCCTCCATGGAACATTCTGGCTATAATTTCTTCCAACATAGATTTGTTTGCTCTTCTGGTAGTCCATGATACTTTTAATATTCTTTTCCAACACCATAAGTAAAATGTTTAATACAACACAAATTTATTCTCTGCCAGCCCAAAAATCTGGAATCAGTTTCAGTGAGTTAAAATCTAAGTGTAGGCAGAG
Organism: Chrysochloris asiatica; assembly: GCF_000296735.1. Classification (NCBI taxonomy): domain Eukaryota; kingdom Metazoa; phylum Chordata; class Mammalia; order Afrosoricida; family Chrysochloridae; genus Chrysochloris; species Chrysochloris asiatica. The sequence continues at coordinate 497,041 of NW_006408658.1, forward strand.
CTGGTTTCTTCTAAAGGCATTGAAGGGAGAATCCATTTCTTTGCTTTTTCAGTGTCTGGTGACCACCTGCATTCCTTGGTTTGTGGTCCCTTTATCCATCTTTAGGGTGCATCCCTCTAATCTGCTTCCACCAAATTATCATCTCCCATGTCCCTATTACCAGGACTCTGTGATTCCATTAGACCCACCCCATCCTAAACTGAATCACATCTGCCAAGTCCCTTTGCCACATAAAGTAATATCCACTGATTCTGCAGATTAGGATGTAAACATATTTGTTGTTGTGTTAAGTGCTGTTGACTCAGGTTCCGACCCATAGCGACCCATAAGGACCTAAGAAGTGGTCATTTGTTCATGGGGGAAAATAGAAATAAATAAATAAATAAATTTCAAGGTAAAAACCTAATGAAAAATCCACAACAGCATGAAAATAGTTTAGAGAGCAAACACTCACTGACTTAGCAGGGGCTCCCATTCCCCCAGGGAAGACTCAGCAGTAAAGGAGGCTGGTGGGATGCAGTTTCATCTGTTTAAAAAGTGACAACAACAGTCACTCTTTTTTTTTTTTTTTCTAGCAAACATTTGCTGCGGGCCTCCTCTTTGCCAAGCTCTGTTACTAAACTGGGGATTTAGATATGAGAGCCATGTGTTCACAGCTTATTTCAGGAGACAGAAAAAAATACCAAAAAATGAGCTTAAATCCAGTCAGCATTTGAGCACATTTGTTGTTGTTAAGTGCCTTCAAGTCAATTCTGATTCACAGCAACTCTATATAGGGCTTCCAAGGAGCGACTGGTGAGTTTGAACCACCGACCTTGTCATTCAAACACACCTTGCTTTCCAGTGCTTTATCCCACAGCACCAAGGGTACCCATAGTGTAGGAGTGCTGAGGAAAAAAAGGATTCATTGCCCTCTCAAAATTATTGAGAGTCTTTTATCTCATTGCAAGGATTAATAAAAATGTTGGTTGGTTGGTTGGTTATGGGCCGGGGAGTCAGTTCTGACTCATAGTGACCCTGTACAGGGTTTCTGAGGCTGCACATCTTTACAGGAGCAGAAAGCCTCATCTTTCTCCCACGGAACAGCTCGTAGTTTCGAACTGCTGACCTTAAGGTTTGTAGCCTGATTTGTAACCACTACGCTAATGTACTACCTGCTTTTTCTGGTAGCACAGACTCATAGCAACCCTGTATAGGGTTTCTGAGGAGTGGCTGATGAGTTTCAACTGTTGATCTTTCAGTTCAAACCGACCTTGAGATTGAGTGCTTATCCTACAGTACCACACCAGGACTCCACTGACATACTACATAGGGAAGATGAGAAGGTTAAGGGCAAACTACAAAGAAAGGCCAAGAAGAAAGTGAGGTGCCTCTGGATTCCAAAGCCAAAAGTAAAGGCTCAGTTGGAGAAAATAAAGTTTGCTCATTCTTGCAAGACTTACTGATCACCTATCAATTGCTAGGCAGTGTCCTGATATGTTATTCTCTTTAGGCGCCGTTGAGTCAGTTCAAACCCACAGCGACCCTGTGTAGGGTTTCTGAGGAGCAACTGGTGAATTCAAACTGCCAACCTTGCAGTTCAAACCGACCTTGTGGTCCAGTGCTTTATCCTACAGCACCACACCAGGACTCCCCACACCATATTGTTGTTGTTAAGTGCCATCAAGTCGATTCTGACCCATAGCGACCCTGTATAGGGTTTCCAAGGAGCAGCTAGTGAGCTTGAACCACTGACCTTGCAGTTCACATGACTTTACAGTGTGACGCATTATCCCACAGCACCACACCATATGTTGTTGTTGTTGTTAAGTGCCATGGAGTCAGTTTCGACTCATAGTGACCCTGTACAGGGTTTCTGAGGCTGTAAATCTTTACGGGAGCAGAAAGTCTCATCTTTCTCCCACGAACAGCTGGTAGTTTCGAACTGCTGACCTTGTGGTTCTCAGCCTGATTCGTAACCTCTATGCTACCAGAGCTCCTTGCCACACCATATTGTTGTTGTTATGTGCTGTGGAGTCAGTTCCGACTCATAGTGACCCTGTACAGAGTTTCCGAGGTTGTAAATCTTTACATAACAGGTGTTAAAACAGATAAGACAATCCCTGTGGTTATGGAATTACATTCTAGTGGAGAAAGACAAAAAACAGATAAAATACTTAGCATGTCATTTGGTGATATGTTTTATGGAGATAAGTTAAGCACAGAAATGGAACAGAATAGTGATAAAAGGGACTGTCCCTTTCCCACGGGTCAATAAGTACTCATCTAATATGCATCAGGCAGTGTCTAAATGGAGCAGAGATGAACTCATTCGTTTCTTCATTCGGGCTGCACTTCTTCCAAGACAGAATTGTTGATTCTTCTGGCAGTCCATTGTACTTTTAATATTCTTCTCCAACACCATAATTCAAATGCATTGATTTTTCTCCCATCTTTCTTAGTCATTGCCCAACTTTCATATGCATGTGAGGTGACTGAAAATGACAGGTCTTGAACCAAGCACACTTTGCTTCTCAAAATGATATCTTTACTCTTTAACACTTTTAAGAGGTCTTTTGCAGCAGATTTACCTAATGCAATATGTCATTTGCTTCCTTGACTGTTACTTATTTGATTATTAATCCAAACAAAATGAAGTATTTGACAGTTTCAATCTCCTGATAAGCCAGAATGGAGAGACTTCATGCTTTGGACATGTTATCAGAAGGGGCTGGTCCCTGGAGAAAGACATCATGCTTGTTAAAATGGAGGGTCAGCAAAAAAGAGAAAGACAACTGGCTCAAACAACAATTGTGAGGATGCCACAGGACCAGGCAGTGTTTTGTTCTTGTGCACAGGGCTGCTATGAGCAGGAGCTGACTCGGCCCCTAATAACAGCAGTAACATCAGTACCTAATGCAATATGTCATTTGATTCCTTGACTGTGGCTCCCCTGAGTGTTGATGGCTGATACAATCAAAATGAAGTCTTTGATAACTTCAATCTTTTCTCCATTTATCATGATGTTATTTATTGGTCCAGTGATGAGTTTTGTCATCTTTACACTGAGATGCAATCCATACTGAAGACTGTATGATCTTCTATGTCTTTGTAATTCATCAGTAAGTATTTTAAATACTCTTTTCTTAAAGCAAACAAGGTTGTCTCATCTGCATATTGCAGGTTAATGAGTCTTCCTTCAAATGTCAGGGCCTTTGATGCCATATATCTTGATGCCATATTCTTCTTCATATAACATAGCTTCTGGGATTATTTACTCAGCATACAGATTGAATAAGTATGCTCAAAGGATACAACCCTGGCATACATGTTTCTTGATTCAGTATCCCTTGTTCCATTCTAAATACCTTAATCTATGTATAGATTCCTCATGAGCATAATTACATGTTCTGAAATACCCATTCTTCATAACGTTATCCATAGTTTGTCATGATCCACACAGTCAAAAGCCTTTCATAGTCAATAAAGCACAAGTTAACATCTTTCAAGAGCAAAGACGTCAGTTTGAGGACTAAGATGTTCCTGACCCAAGTCATGGTATTTTCAATAGCCTCCTATTCATGTGAAAGTTGGACAATAAATAAGGAAGACTGCAGAAATTGATACATTTTAGCTATGGTTTTGAAGAAGAATATTAAAAGTACCATGGACTACCAGAAGAACAAACAAATCTGTGTTGGAAGAAGTACAGCCAGAATGTTCCTTAGAAGCCAAGATGACCAGACTTCATCTCTCATACTTCAGCAAAAAAGAGGGAGACCCCTCTGATGAGATAGATCGCCACAGTGGCAGCAGCAATGGGCTCAAACTTAACAATGATTGTGAGGTTGGTGCAAGACGGGGCAGTATTTTGTTCTGTTGTACATAGGGTCGCTAAGGGTCAGAATCAAATCGATGGGACTAACACCACCAGCAATAACAAACGTCTTGCTGGTATTCTCTGCTTTCAGCCAAGATCCATCTGGTGCCAACAATGATAGCCCTTGCTCCAAGTCCTCTTCTGAATCTAGCTTGGATTTCTGGCAGCTCCCTGTCAATGTACTGTTGCAACTACTTTTGGATTATCTTCAGCAACATTTTACTTGCACGTAATATTAATGATATTGTTTAATATACTGATTATACAAATATGGATCTCTTCTAATTGGTTGGCCAGGTAATTGTCTCCCAAATTTTCTGGCGTATAGAAGTGAGAGCTTCCAGCGCTGCATTAGTTTTTTGAAAGATTTCACTTTGAATTCTGTCAGTTCCTGGACCCTTGCTTTTTGCCAATGCCTCCAGTACAGCCTGGACTTCTTCCTTCAAAACCATCAGTTCTTAGTCATATACTATCTCTTGAAATGGTTGAACATCATATATTTCTTTTTGGTACAGTGACTATGCATTCTTCCATCGTTTTTTAAAATACTTTCTTCATCATTCAATATTTTGCCCATACAATCCTTCAATATTACAAGTCGAGGCTTGAATGCTTTCTTCAGTTCTTTCAGCTTGAGAAATGGTGAATGTGTGCTTCTCTTTGGTTTTTCTCTCTCCAGATTTTACACATTTCATTATAATACTTTGATCTGCCCTTTGAAAGTTTCTGTTCAGCTCTTTTAATTCTTGGTTTCTTCTTTTCACTTTAGCTTTTCTATGCTCAAGAGCAAGTTTCAGTCTCTTCTAGCATCCATATTTGTCTTTTCTTTCTTTCCCGTCTTTTAAATGACCTTTTACTTTCTTCTTGTATAGTTCAGCTCATCTTGTATAGTTCAGTTCATCTCATCTTTGTCATTAACATGTAATACATTGAATCTGTTCTTGAGATGGCCTCTAAATTCAGATGGAACATACTCAAAGTCATATTTTGGCTCTCATGGACTTGTTTTCATTTTCTTCAGCTTTAGCCTGAACTTGCTTATAAGCAATTGATGGTCTTTTTCAGTCTGCAGCCGGCCTTGTTTTTACTAATGAGATTGAGTTTTTCAACCATCTTTTCCCACAGATGTAGTCAATTTGATTCCTATGTATTCCATTTGTTGAGGCCCATGAACCTTTTGTGTTGTTTGAAAAGGGTACTTGGCAATGAATAAGTCATTGGTCTCACAAAATTCTATCCTGCGATCTCCAACATCATTTCTATCACCAAGGCCATATTTTCCAATTACTTACCATTCCTCTTTATTTCCAATCTGTGCATCATAATCACCAGGAATTATCAATGTATCTTGATTGCATGTTTGATCCATTTCTGACTAAAGAAATTGATAGACTTCCTTAATTTCATCATCACTGTTCTTAGTGGTTGGTGTGTAAATTTACATAATAGTGGTATTAGTTGGTCTTCCTTGCAGGCATATAGATATGATCCTATAGGCAGTATTACACTTCAAACTTGCACTTGAAAACTTTTTGATGATGAATATGACACCATTCTTCTTCAATTTGATGTTCCTAGTATAGTAAACCTTATGCTTGTTGGATACAAAATGGCTAATACCAGTCCATTTCAGCTCAGAAATGCTTAGGATATTGATGTATATGTGTTCCGTTTCATTTTGATGTGTTCCATTTCATTTTGATCCGTGTTGGAAGAAGTGCAGCTAGAGTGCTCCTTGAGGCCAGGATGGCCAAACTTTGTCTCTCATACTTTGGACATATTGTCAGGAGTGACCAGTCGCTGGAGAAGGATATCATGTTTGGTAAGATGGAGGGTCAGAGAAAAAGAGGAAGACCCCCAACGAGATGGATTGGCCAGGTAGCAGAATCGATGGACTCAAGTGTGGCAACAGTAGTGAGGTTGGCCCAGGATCGGGCAGTGTTTCATTCTGCTGTGCATAAGGTCGTTATGAGTCGGTACCAACTTGAATGGCACCTAACAACAACAACATAAACTATTATAATTACAACAATGTGATGATATTGGCACCGGCTGGGTAACTAAAACAACGTAAGAGGATAGGGAGGCAGAACCAGACTCACACATATAAGGGGTTGTCAACAAAGTTTGTGGAAAATTGGAATTTAACCATACTGGAATATTTCCATGGACTTCCTGAAGTCCCCTCTTATATGAAAACTGATAAATACATATCAGAGGTGGTATTGCAGGCTACTGGGCAAGTGAGAGTCAATTCAATAAATGATACAGAAACACATTGTCCATGTGAAAAGAATTAAACTGGATCCTCACCTCACATCACATGAAGAAATCAATTTCAGGTGGTTGAGAGATTGCACTGTAAAGGAAACACTTTAAAACTTTTCAAAAGGAAATATAGATTATCTTTATGGCCTTGAATAAGGATAGGGAAGACCCAAAAAGCACTGGTCATTAAGATAACAGACTGACAAATTTGACTGCATTACAATTATAAATCCCTATACATCAGGATATATCATCAAAATAAAGTATGAAAGAAAGAAAGAAGGTAGATTGGAAGGAAGGAGAAATTGCAAACTTAGAGAAGCATGGTATCTAAAACACACACATACATACAACTGTAAAAGTCGATATGAAAAGACCAACTCAATAGAAAAATGGACAAAAAATCACAAATAGGCTTTTTTTTTTTTTTTCAGAAAAAGAAATTCAGCTGGAAATAGACAAAAGAAAGATGCTCATCCTCATTAGCAATTTAGTAAAGTAAATTAAGATCACTGTGCATCATTTTATTCTTACGGTTCCTGTTGTTAAATGTCGTTGAGTCCGTTCCGACTCATAGCAACTCTGCATAAGGTTTCCTAGGAGCGTCTGGTGAGTTTGCACCCACCTTGGGGTCGAGTGCTTACAGCTCCATGCTCATTAGATAGTCACAAATTAAGATGTCCGACATGAATATTTGGCATTTGCAGGTGTTCCCTACAGGAGGTGTTCCCTAGCGGTGGTGTGTGGTTGGGAATTGGGTTGGAATCTATTTATTGGCTTCAATCTCACTCTGAAGGAGGTTGTTGTTGTTGTTATGTGCCGTGGAGTCGGTTCCGACTCATAGCGACCCTGTACAGGGTTTCCAACGCTGTAAATCTTTACAGGAGCAGAAAGCCTCATCTTTCTCCCGCAGAACAGGAGGAGGAGTCTGGTAATCCATAAACCGTGGGGGAGGGGGAGGGGACACCAAGGTTCTGAAATGCACTGTGAAGAACACCCCCCATAACCGCCTCCCATCCGTCAGTATCGGTTCGTGTCACTGCTCTCCACCAATCGTGAGTGAAAGAAAGAATGAGTGAGCTCTTTGAATGAATGTCTTTAACTCATCACACACCCAGATCCCACTCCCATAGACTCTTGGCCCTGCACCAGGCTCCGAGGAAGAGCTCAGTTACTGTCCTCTCCGAAAGGATCTGACTTCCCCTGTCCTTTCCCAGGATTAGCCTTCTCTAATTACTCACTGCCCCTTTCTCCCGCTTTGATACTATTTAAACAAGTCCAGGGGACGGATGCCGCAGTCCTGGCGGCTCTGAGTGTGCAGGGAGAAGATAAGAATGGAGATGGGACCATGTAATAAAAAAGGGATGTTTCACCAGGAACTTGGAAGCCTCCAGCTCTCTGCCGGGTAGCCCCTAAGCAGTGGAAGCCCCTGAATTCTGCGCGGTCCTGAAGCCGGGCTAGGCGAAGGTCAAACTCACCGGAGAAAGAACCTTCTCGCTCGCCCCCTCGGGGAGGTGCCTTGCAGGTCGGGAAGCTGCGGGGCTACTGCTGCTGGTGGTCTGGCCCCCGCCGGTGTCCCAGGCTCTCCCGGCCGCCAGGTGGCGCTGCAGGGAGCCGCTCTCGCGTCAGCTGGCCAGCCTCCTCCCGCTCAGCCAGATTCAGCTCGACGGCATGTTAGGCATCTCATTCCGGGTGGGTTCAGCAGAAGCCGCGCCGGGTCGGGTGGGCGCAAGGGAGGAGGATTCAGGTACGGGGCCGCACCGAGGCGGCCTGGAGCAGGGAAAGTCTGGCCGGCCGTCGGGAGTCGGGATGGGTGCGGGGACCGAGGGCAGAGATCCTGAAGAGGGCCCAGAAGGGCAAGGGCGGGGAGTAGGGCACAGACCCCGCTAGGCTGGGCTGGGAGTGGAGAATAAGGATCCCCTCGACTTCACCGCATGTAACCACCACCACCACCACCACCTCTCTTCCACTGGCTTTAAGAGAAGGCAGAGCAAATTTTCCAGAATCTTTCCTAGATGTGACTAGGGTCGGGAATTAGCCTAGAGGAACTGAGTGTTTGGTGCTTAGGGGACTAAAGCCTGGAAGCTGGCCGAGCCTCTGACTGGTGAATGTCCAAGCCTCCTTCGCCTGCTCTGAGAGTGTTGATGTGCACGGAGACGCTAAGGTCACCCGGAATAAGAACTACTCACCCCACTCCTAACCTAGCCAGGCCTGAGTTGGGAATTGGGAGAGCTGAGCCCATTCATCCCCAGGCAGCCTTGGTAGGATGCATTGTCCTTGGTAGGATGCATTGTCCAGCTCACAGCCCTCCGTTCCAGTTCTGTCCTTGGGGGCTACGGTATCCTTTCTAAATTGGGTATTTAAAAGCCATGATAATCAGAGCAAAAACTGACCTTCATCCCTTCCGTAGCAAGGAGGGGATGGATTCTCTTACATGTGGTCCAGATGAAAGCAGACAGGCTGAAGGGGACCTGGTGATCTTCATACCATCTGCCTAGTCAGGTGCCTGGCATGGTTCACAGGGCCTGAACTTTCTCCACCTCTGATCAGGCTTACTTGTTTTCTCTTTTAGGACCTTTCTTTCTGCCTAGTTTCTTTCAGGCATAGTTCAGCTTCTTCTAATAACTTGGGTGCCCTGCTGATGAGTAGGCAAGAGCTGAGCTGCTCTGTTCACATTGTGTCTGGTTAGGACCCATCCCTTCTCCTCGCCATCACTGTTATTGGGCTGACGGTGCTCATGTTGGCCTTGAAGACCAAGAACTCAAGGAGAAGGAAGGTTGTCACCTTACAGGACCCTGAAACCAAGTACCCTCTGCCCTTGATTGAGAAAGAGGTAATGGTCTACCCTGTCCCTTGTCAGTGGGTGAGAAGAGTCTTGGGGTCTGTACTGGCTGACAGGAGGGCAGTTAGACATTTCATGGCCTCAAGTTTGCTCCCCACTCCTTTTGTTTGTGTTTACTGGGATAGTAGTCCTGGTGTGGCGCTGTGGGTTAATGCGCCAGACTGCAAAGCCGTTCGAACTGCAAGGTTGGTGGTTCAAGCTCACCAGCTGCTCCTCGGAATCCCTATACAGGGTCGTTATGAGTCAGAACCAACTCAATGGCACTTACAACAACAACAACCAAATTAAACTCCTTCCCCAGGCATCGGATGGCCCAGCATGGCTTCTAGAAAGCTAACTGAATCTATCTCTGAACTTTCTGTTTCAACAGCAAATCAACCACAACACCCGGAGGTTCCGCTTTGGCCTGCCCTCGACAGCCCATGTCTTAGGGATCCCTGTAGGTGAGTGAGGTTTGGTGCCGTCATCAGCATTGGGTCTTGCAGGGCTAGGTTCTCTATTCCCAGCAGAAACACAGCTAGAACCATAAGAGTTCAAGGGGCTGAGAAGATGGGCTTGGAGGTAGTATATTCCCTTTGCTCATGGTTCAGTTTGGCCCACACAAAAGGGATACCTCAGTGAACATAGAGTCAGAAATGAGGCTAGTGCCAGAAGGTCAAATATCTTATCCTGAAATGTGAAGCAAAAATCAAAATTGTAAAAACCAGGTTTAGAGGTTGGATAGAGACTGGAGGAACTCCTGCATCACCCTTCAGGTCTGGACCTGGACGCACCCTTGTGGCTGAATTTTCAGCCACACAATAGACAGATCTATTAAGTAAGCAGTAACACCAGGATGTCTTTTTGTTAAATACCTTGAGTCAGTTCTGAGCCTTAGCGATCCTGTATAGTGTTTCAGAGACTTTTTAAGTCTTTGCTGAAACAGAAAGCCTCTCATCTTTCTCCCTCAGAGTGTCTGGCGGGCTCAATCCATGGACCTTGAGGTTTGCAAGCTGTTACTCCAATGGAGGTGGTGGTTGTTAAGTGCCACTGAGTTGATTTCGACTCATAGTGATCCCTGTATAGGATTTCTGAGGAGCGGGCACTTGTGGTTCAAACTGAACTTGCAGTCAGTGCATTAACCTGCAGACCCACACCAGGACTCCCCAAGAGAGGTAGACACTCCTTAAAATAATCAACTATTTGAGATCAAAGGCCAGCATTTGCCCAAGGACAATGTTCAGAAGGCAAGAAGGGGTAGGAAAGGTGAAGGGATGGAAACACAGGGAGGAAGTAGGATAAGTGATGTTACATTGTAGGGATTGTAATCAAGGACATGAAACAAAATGTGTATTGAGTGTTGAATGAAGAACTGATGTGTTCTGTAAACCTTCATCCAATTCACAATAAAAAGTTAAAAACAACACCACCAACAACAACTCATCCCAGGCTTCTGGCTGCGTGACCTTAGGCAAGTCCCTCAACCGCACTGAGCCTCAGTCTATGAAAGGCAGTTTCTCAGGCCCTTGGGCTGTTGTAAAGGGAAAGTGATAGATGGATGTAAAATTTTAGAAATTAAAACATTCTGTGCACACAGTAGGTGTCTTTGTTTCTTGGTGCTGCTGTAATCACAAGTACACAAGTACGTGCCTTCGAAGAACAGATTTATTATCTTGCGGTCTGGAGGCTAAGAGCCAGGTGTCTTTTCCCTACCTACCATATGGTTTCTCTGCAGGGACCCTAGACCCATAGTAGGAGGAGAGCCGTTGTGGAAACTAAGCCTAGCAATCTTAGAGTTCTGACTTACCCTGTTTCTAGTTTGTAGCACCACCAGATGACTGAAATCAGTCTTGTTAAATGTTGTCAAGTTGGTTTCGACTTGTAGCGACCATATATAGGGTTTCCAAGGACCAGCTGGTGGGTTTGAACCACCAACCTTGTGGTTAGCAGACCAGTGCTTATCCTACAGTGCCAGTCTTTGTAAGGTAAAAATAAATAAATAAACACCTCTGTGGCACTGTAAGATAAATGCTAGACCGCCAAGTCAGTTTGAACTGCAAGGTTGTCAGTTCAAACTCACCAGCCACTCCTTGGAAACCCTATACAAGGTTGCTATGTGTCTGAACTGACTCAACAGCACTTAGAGATCCTAATCCGTGACCTACTTGGATAAGATGAAACCTTGACCTCACCTACATAAGTTGAAGTCACACAGCAGGCTGCCAGCTTCGGCCTTGAGCCTCCTTACTGCTTCCTTTCTGCCTCTGCATCCACAGAGCTCAGTGTCAGGTGCCTTCCAGAACTCTGTCTGGCCTGTGGGGCCAGCAATGTTGGAAAGAAGCTTAAAAAAGTGAAAAACTCCAAGAAACTGAATTTCTTAGCACCTGCCTTCACCCATTTTCTGGGTAGTCCTGGTGTAGTGGTGCTGGTGTGCCATCAAGTTGATTCTGATTCGTAGCAACCCTGTACAGGCTTTCTAAGATTTTATGGAACAGAAAGCCTCTTACATTTTTCTCCTGCAGAGCGTCTGGTGGATTTAAACTGCTGACCTTGCAGTTAGCAGCTTAATGTATAACCCACCTAGTGTGTTGTTGTTAGGTACATGAGTCGATGCCGACTAATGCACAACTTCCTGACCTTATGCACAACAAAACGAACACTCCCCAGTCCTGTACCGTCTTCACAAACGTTAAGCTTAAGCCCATTGCTGCTGCTACTATGCCAATCCATCTTGTTGGGAGTCTTCCTCCTTTTCATTGACTCTCCACTTTACCAAGCATGATGTCCTTCTCCAGGGATTGATCCCTTCTGATAATACCTCTGATATATGAGAGACAAAGTCTCGCCATCCTGGCTTCCACAGAGCATTCTGGTTGTAGTTCTCCCAGCAGTCCTTGATACTTTTAATATTCTTCTCCAACACCATAACTCAAATGCAGCAAGTCTTCCATGGGTTTCCTTATTCACTGTCTAACTTTCATATGCATATGAAGCTATTACAAATACCATAGCTTGGATCCAGTGCACCTAAGTCCTCAGATTGAAATCTTTGCTGTTGAACACTTCAAAGAGGACTTGTGTAGCATATTTGCCTAATGCAATACATAGTATGATTTATTGACTGTTGCTTCAATGAGTATTGATTGTGGATCCAAGCAAAATGAACTCTTAGACAACTTCAATCTTTTCTCCATTTATCATCATGTTATTTTTTTAGTCCAGTATTGAGTTTTGTTTTCTTTACATTGAGGTGCAACCCATCCTGAATACTGTGGTCCTTGATCTTCACCAGTTAGTATTGTAAGTCTTCTTCACTTTCAGCCAGCAAGCTTGTATCATCTGCACATTGCGGGTTGGTGGTAGTCTTCCTCCAACCCTAATGCCATGTTCTTCTTCATTGAATCCAGCTTCTCAGATTATTTACTCAGCATACAAAGTGAATAAATATTTTTAATTATTATTATTATTAAATATTATTGTATAATTATTATTAACCATATTTATTCACTTTTATATAAATTCTCTGTAATGTTGTCCATTAGCTTGTCATGATCCACACAGTCCAAAGCCTTTGTATAGTCAATAAAGCACAGAGAACCATCTTTCTGGTATTTGCTTTTTTCAGCCAAGATCCATCTGATGTCAGCAATGATAGCCCTCATTCCATATCCTCATCTGAATCTAGCTTGAACCTCTGGCTAACTGCTATTTTTAAATTATCTTTAGCAAGATTTTACTTGCATGTAATAGTAATGATATTGTCCAATGATTTCCGTATTCTGTAGGGTCACCTCTCTTTGGAATGGACACTAGTAGGAATCTCTTCCAATCACTTGTCTTGGTAGCTGTCTTCTAAATTTCATGGCATAAATGAGTGAGTGCCTCCCGTGCTGTGTCAGTGTGTTGAAAGATTTCAATTTGTATTGTATCGATTCCCAGAGCCTTGTTCTTTGCCAATGCCTTCAGTGCACCTTGGGCTTCTTCCTTCAGTACCACTGACTCTTGATCATGTGCTACCTCTTGAAAAGGTTATTGTTTCTTTCTTTTTGGTACAATACTGTTTATTCCTTCCATCATTTTTTGGTGTTTTCTGCATCATTCATTTTTTCCTCGTAGAATCTTTCCATTTTGAAAGTCAAGACTTGAAGTTTTTCTTCAGTTCTTTCATCTTGTGAAATGCTGAGTATGTTTTCTAACTCCAGGCCTTTGCACATTTCATTATAATACTTGACTTTGTCTTCTTGAGTGGCCCTTTGGAGTTTTCTCTTCAGCTCTTTTACTTCCTCATTTCTTCCATTTTCTTTAGAGAATCTTCTGACATCCATTTTGGTCTCTGTCTCCTTTTTGTCTTAATGCCATTTTGCCTTCTTCCTATATGATGTTCTTGATGTCACCTCACAACTCTTTAAGTCTTCAGTCCTTAGTGTCTAATATATCAAATCTGTTTTTGAGATCATCTGTAAATTCTGGTGGGATATGTTTAAAGTTAAATTTTGGCTCCCATAGACTTGTTTTAATTTTTTCAGCCTGAACGTGCATATAAGCAATTGATTGTCTTTTCCACAGCCTGCCCCTGACCTTGTTTTGGTTGATGATATTTTTGTTGATGGTATGGAGCTTTTCCATTGTATCTTTCCACAAATGTAGTCAATTTTATTTCTATGTATGCCATCTGGTAAAGTCCATGTGTATAGTCATTTTTTATGCTGTTTAACAAAGATATTTGCAATGCATAAATCAATAGTCTTGAAATATTCTACATGTAATCTCTACCATCATTTCTGTCACCAAGGCCATACTTTCCAACTACTTATCCCTCCTCTTTGTTGCCAACCTTTGCATTCCAATCATCAGTAATTATCAGTACATCTTTATTTCATGTTTGATCAATTTCAAACTGAAGAAGATGGTAGAATTCTTCAATTTCATTATCATTGACTTTTAGTCATTGGTGGGAAACTTCAATAATAGTGGTATTATTCGATCTTCCTTTGTAGGCACTTGGATATTATCCTATCACTGGCAGCATTATGCTTCAAGATAGATCTTGACATGTTCTTTTTGATGATGTATATGACACCATTCTTCTTAAATTTGTCATTCCTGGCATAGTAAACCATACAATTGTCAGATTTTAAATGGCCCGTATCAGTCTAGGATATTGATCTTTATGCATTCCATTTTTGACAGCTCCTATTTTCCTTGAGTCATACTTCTTACATTCCATGTTCTGATAATTAATGGATGTTTTCAGCTGCTTCTCTTCATTTTGAATTGTACCCCATGAGTAAATGAAGGTCCTGAAAGCTTTATTTGTGACATCACTGTCAATTCTATTTTGAGGAGGCAGCTCTTCCCCAGTTGTATTTTGAGTGCCTTCCAACCTGAGGATCTGGCATCTTCCAGCACGATAGCTGACAGTATTCTGGTGCTATTCATAATGTTTCAATATCCAATATTCTGGTGCTATTTAACAGTGTTCTGTTGCTGTTCATAAGGTTTTCAGTGGCTAAACATTCAGAAGTAGACCACCTTTCTTCCTAGTTGTAGTTTGGAAGTTCAGCTGAAACCTGTCCACCATGGGTGTATCCTGCTGGTATTTAAAATACTGGTAACCTACCTTCCAGCATCACACAGAAACCACCACAGTATGACAAACTGTCCGATGAGTAGTGGAACCCACCTGGTGTAGGCACTGCAAAAATAGTGGAACACGGTATGTTAGAAACTTCTGGGAATCTCCTATGAAGGCTCAGAGATGGGGCCTGAGGGACCAGCCAATGCAATCCATTTTCTTTAGGTACACAGCCAGGCCAAGTCCAGGTTGAATGCACCAGGACTCTCTGCACGTGTCCAGTTTCTGAGGCACGTAATCCTGGGTATCCCTGGTGGCCAGCCAGGTCATTGAGCCTTTCTTTTCTTCACCCAGAGGATTTGTGCCTCAGGCTCCAGGACCTCCTCCAAGACTGGCTTTTTCACCTGACTCAACTTGTAGGACCTGTACTTCTATAGCCCCCTCCTCTTTCTGTCCTTCCTGTAGTCTTCCTTCTTGTCTGTCTCTGCCAATATATCTTTTTGCATATCTGCTCCATTTACTTTAGTCAATTTCCTGCCTTTACAGTTTCTAATTTCTCAGAAACTCTAACAGGGAGCTTCTCTTGCCTCTAGCTCATATCATCTCTTGACAACTGCTTTTGCCCTTCCTGTGGAGTCCTGGTGTGGTGCTGTAGGATAAGCAGTAAACTGCTAACTACAAGGTCAGTGGCTCAAACCCACCAGCTGCTCTTTGGAAACCATATACAGGATTGCTATGAGTTGGAACCAACTCGATGGAACCACCTAACAACATTAATGACATTCGTCACTGAAGTCTCCAGTTTAGATGAATGGAATTTTTAGTCATAGGTGTGCGGTTACACCTGAATCAGTCACTTCTGCCTTGCAGAGTTTAAAACTTCACTGCTGCTCTACAACTGTGCCATGAACCAGGAAGACAGTGCTTTTGCTAGAACTCTGGTCCATGGCTATTCAAATCTGGTAGCTCTGTAATATCTATGATGCCAGACCCATGGTTTATTCATAGACCTCAATGATATATCTGGTTTAAGAAATGAGTTTGTTAAGGCAATATAGTTTATTTCAATAAACATTCTTTCCTATAATTTTTAATATATAGCCTTCCAATTTAATTTGGCTATTCTTGCTCCACAAAGCACTTTAACACAATAAGCACACATTGACAGTAGGCTCCCTGTACCCGGAACTCACAATTACATTATTTGTGTTGTTAAGTGCCATTGAGTCAGTTCCTACTCTTAGCGACCCTTTATAGGGTTCCTGAGGAGCAGCTGATGAGCTTGAACTACCAATCTTGTGGTTCAAACCGACCTTGCAGTCCAGCACATTATCGTGCAGCACCACACCAGGACTCCTAATTACACTATGATTGAGGGATAATGGGCAGAACATCGTATTGGGCAAATGAAGAAACTAAGACCCAGAATGGTGAAGTGACTTGCTCAGGGTAGTGATGAGGGCAAGTATGGACATCCTGAATCTGGGCTCCTTCCCTTGGTGATCCACCCCTTCTAACCATGCACTATGCACTCACCTCACTGAAGTTCAGCACGTATGGGATTTCTACACCCTCTTTAGGCTGACCATGCTCAGACTTACATTTGAGTCCTCTTCTATAGGTAATCATGTCCATTTTTTGGCTAAAATTGATGATGATTTGGTGATCAGGGCTTACACCCCTGTCTCCAGTGATGATGACCAAGGCTTTGTGGACTTCATTATAAAGGTAAATGATGGGAACCAATATCTCAGCTGATTTAAACTCATGGAGCCTGTTGAGAACTAAAGGCGATGGAGTGGAGGGGCAGCTTCTTTTCTGAGGGACACATGTGGGACACATGCCCTAGACTGGATTTTCCTGCAGTATCATTTAACACTGGAGCTACAATTAGCCTAGAGGTGTCTTCAAGGATTGCTTGCATCAACTGGGAGCACCGAAGACTTTCTAGACAGAATTTCTAGTGGCAGATGGAATTTTGAGTTGTGTGGCGGTGACCTCACATCTGGGGATTTGAAAACCATGCGATTTTGTCTTTCAGATCTACTTCAAAAATGTACACCCTAAGTATCCTGAAGGAGGGAAGATGACTCAATACTTGGAGAATATGAAAATAGGGGACACTATGCTTTTTCGAGGGCCAACGGGGTGCCTGGTCTACCATGGTCTAGGTATTGGGGGCGCTCACATTGAGTCTCCATCTGTATGGGAGAAGATTTCCTGGGGTGGTTCCATTGATCTAGAAAACTTTTTTGATTTGAATCTTTTCCTTAAAGACCTAAAGTCTTCAGTCTTCCATTCATTCATTCATACACAAATTAATTTACAACCACACCTATCATTCATTCACACATTCACTTCCTAAAATTGTAAGCTTCATTAAAGCCTGGGGCTGATTTTGTGTCTCCTTATCACTGTATGTCCAGCACAATGCCTGACACATAAGAGGCATCTAATAGTACTGGAAAATGATGGCTGTGTGGGTTCCACATTCATGTACTTACTCACTGCTGCAGGTATGTGAGAGTGCTCTGTGAGGCTCGTAGTAACTTCAGCTTGCCTTTTAAGAAAAAGGCTAGTGATTCTGAGGAGACCCCACTCTGTGCCCCAGTGCATTGGGAGGCTGAGGAAGCCTCCCTGGCCTGCTTCTGTGGCTTACAATGGTGCAGTCAATCCCTATCGTGGGCGTGACTCCCAGAGAGCCCAGTGATCTTTTGCAGGCTCTCAGACAGCGCTACAGAAGCCAGAAACATCTTCTTTGTTTCCAGGGAATTTTGCAGTCAGACCAGACCTAAAAAGTGAACCTGAAAAAAAACGGGTCCGTCACCTGGGAATGATTGCTGGGGGCACAGGTAAGAGGCATCATCCACAGGGTGAGTCCTGAGACCTTTTTCACGTTGGTGTCACCTGACCCTAGAGATTTCTCCATGTCTGTTGTGGGAAGGAACTCATGGTCAGGGACAGGCCACAGAGCTGACTCTTTATACCCCTCAACCAACATGGCAGCTGTTGGGGAGCCATCTGAGTCTCTCAAGTGAAGCTAGGGAGCATAACTAAGCTGGGCAGGACCATCCATGGTCCCCTGCAAGGGCTCCTGGATTCAGTTGAAATCTGACTGTTGAGCTGAACACCTGAAAGAAGAGACTGCACTGTTTAAGGAGCACCTATGATGTGCCTAGCACTATAGTAGGCACGTTTTAAATGATCACATGTCCTCATTCCATTTTACAGATGAAGAAGCAGAACAGCTCAGACAGGTAAATGACTCACCCCAAGGCACAGTTAGGGGCTTCGCCATCCTGCTTTCCATCTTGCTATGTTAAAATGAGGCCGAGCTTTGGATTTATTATTGCTTCAGAAGGGAAAAACCAAAATGCAGAACTGTTTCCCACTTTGAATTTTGGGGTCCACACTGAGAAAAGTGTAAGTGACCCACAGGCACATGCCAGCTTCCTCTCGCCTGCCCACTGTGTTCCAGGTATTACGCCCATGCTGCAGCTCATTCGCAACATCACCAAGAACCCTCGGGACAAGACTGAGATGGCCCTCATCTTTGCCAACCAGGTCAGTCCTGCTGAATCCGCCTTGAGCTGACAGTGAGTGAGCTCCTGCTAACTGGGGCCCATGGCTGTGGGGGTGCCCAGTGGGAGCTATGCGAGAAGCTGAGTTCAGGCCCACTTGGGTTTTGTTTAGTTTTATTTTAACTCTTCCATTACTCCAGCCAACCCTGAGTACTATTTCTTTCTTAATAGATAGATAGATAGATAGATAGATAGATAGATAGATAGATAGATAGATAGATAGATTTTTTTCCACTATAAAATCATCAATGTCCTTAGTAGAAATTCTGGAAAATATGGAACATAAGAAAATATGTCATTTTATCCCTGATAAATTCTTACATATTTTCCAGTCTTCTTTCTGTGTATGCTGTATATTGACAGTCACATATCACCATTACCTCAGAGGACTTTTTTTCTCATTAAAACTCTTTACAAATGAGTGTATAGCAAGTTGCAACATCATTTACTAAAGTATTTTCTTACATTCAGGTGGTTTTCAGTTTTCACAATTGTAACTGATACAGTGATAATGTTGTCCTTAGGCTTGATCACTTTTAGTATCTCCAAAATGGGATTAACTGGGACAGGAATTCTGAAGCATTTGAATGAACTCTAGATCTTCTGTGCAGCATCTCTGAGCCTATGACACCTTACTTCTGACTTTGGCTCCTTTTTCCCTAACTGAGGCTTCTAACTTTGTTTTCCTCTTCCCATATCTTCAGTCCTATTCTACTCTATCATTATTTTAGTCTATTACATTCGCTGCAAAAGATCCTGTGGATGCACAAAGCATATTGGGTTTCATGTGCCAGGTGGGTTGGTCAGGACTTCCGAATGAAGCCAGTCTGGCCTGTGTCATAACTCCAGCTGGCCGGCAGTCATTCCTGCTCTGTGGGAACTGTTTACCCTTCAGTCCCACATCCACGGGTGAGAAGGTTCTATAGAACAGCAGCAGCTGTCCCTGAGTCTTTCGTAGGCACTCAAGCTACAATGGCAACTTGGGCAAGTGTGTGCTGATTGATCTGCTCAGTGTGGGGAACAAGCAGGGTATCCCTGGAAGATGTTCCTAACGTTGCTTCTTTTCTAGACAGAGGAAGATATCTTGGCGAGAGTGGAGCTTGAAGAGATTACCAAAACTCATTCAGATCAATTCAAGCTGTGGTACACCCTGGACAGGCCTCCCAGTGGTATGAGCTCACTAGTCCCCAACCCTTGACCTGTCTCAGGGGCTGGACCCTATTTTTTCTTGTTTTTATGACTAGACTTGGGATCTGAAGCCTGGGGCTCTGCCTCCACATGGGGGTAAATGTAGGAACTGAGAGACAGTTTAGGTTATCTGTTTCTGAAGGCAATTCAGACCAGCTGTCTGTTATCCCAGCCGTACCACACACACTGCATTCATGTGCAGACAGGGCCACTGGGCCACACTTCATGTCCACACACTACTGCACATGATGTGCTAATCTACACAGTATCTAGAATGGGCACTCTTCCTTCCCCACCCACATCACTGCTCACGGAGGCTCACCTTCACCACCCACTTCACCTGGACAGCAACCCTCAAACACTGATTCCCAGCCAGCCACTGCAGCCCCAGCAAGCACCCAGCAACCATGGTACCCGCCCCATTCCCACACAGCCCCCTCTTCAGATGCATCTCTCCCATACTGCAGCGACTGGTACCAGTCCCGTCAAACAGCTCATTGCTCAACCAAAGGGGTCACCTGGCCGATCTGTCTATAAATCACACACACCTTAGTACATCCCACCTCTGTGTCGTGTTCTCCATCCTCACCAATGCTTCCAGGGGTCTGAGTCCCAGCAGGTGAGCCTGGGATCTGCGTAAGTACTGCAGAGGGCTGCCAGGGATCCAAGTCCTCTACTCTCAAGCTTCTTCAGGGCCAGTAAGTAGAGCAGACTCATAAGCCTTGTAGAACAGCCTTGCCTCTTCCTGTCTGGCTTTAGGGGAAGGAGGACTCACCCTGCTGCCCCCACAGCCCTTTACTGCTTCTGCTTGATTTTAGGCTGGAGGTATGACTCAGGCCTCATTACTGCCAACATGGTCAAGGAGTATCTCCCTCCTCCTGGGGAGGCCACACTCATCCTGGTGTGTGGCCCACCCCTCATGATCCAGCTAGTTGTTCACCCGAACCTGGAGAAACTGGGCTATTCCAAGGACATGATTTTCACCTACTAACACATCCCATTTTTAACCAATTTGCCTGGTCCCTTTTACCTGCTTCAAAGTGAGTTCGGTTGTAGCATGCTGAACTGCAGTGTTTTCCAAAGGGCCTCCTAATGTACATTTGGGCATGCACACTGGTACCCATCTCTCTTATGTGTGGGTCTAAGAAGGTGGACTCAAGGGTTGGAGACAAGGTGGCTTCTGAGGACTCCTTCCTTGGGGAGGCTTGAAGAAGTTCCATTTCAGTACCTTTTAAAGAGGTTTGGTGAAATAAACTTACGTACAAAGCAAATAGCCCCTGAGCCTTGGCCTGGCCTGCATGTGAGTGGCTTCTGCATTATCCATGCCAGGGGGGTAGGGTGGGGGTGGTCAGAATTGGTAAATGTGCCAAAGAATTAAACAAACAAAACAAACACCCTAGTGAGGTCACAGCCAACTCCCAGTAACCTCTCCAAAGTGTTGTATGTTTTTAAGATCCGGCACCCCCAGGTAGACTCTTCCTTTTCTGGAGGGAGCCTGGAAATGGGAATAGTATTAAAACACATACATTAAGGCACTAGGAAACCCAAGGGGAAAGGAGCTCTGGTAGCATAGTGGTTACGAGTCGGGCTGTGAACCACAAGGTCAGCAGTTTGAAACTACCAGCAGTTCTGCAGGAGAAAGATGAGGCATTCTGTTCCCGTAAAGATTCCCAGCCTCGGAAACCCTGTACAGGGTCGCTATGAGTTGCAACTGACTCCACGGTACTTAACAACAACAAACCCAAGGGGAAGGGAGCTCCAGGGATCCTTCCTAGACTCCCTGAGTTTTGAATATAAAATGGAGGTAAACAGGGTATGCACATTATGTGTTGCTGTATGATAAGCATTGAACTAATTGCAAGGTTGGCAGTTCAAACCCACCAGCTGTTCTTCGGAAATCCTATACAGAGTTGCAACAAAAACAAATGCTAGGCACTGAGGTAAGGCTGTAGATGGTGGTTACACACAGAACTGTGCAACTTGCAATGTTAGGTTCCAGAAGGTTCCTTAAATCCTTTATCATGCTAAGCCTAAATGATACACATGACCACTATCGTCATCTGTTGTGCGTAGACAAGATGATACTTTTGCTCTAGTATGTTACCGGGGGGTGG
>NW_006408658.1:518546-568576 GCF_000296735.1 Chrysochloris asiatica
GAGGTGGTGCAGTGATAAGCTTTCAGCTGCTAATTGAAAGGTCAGCAGTTCAAATCCACCAGTCATCCCATGGAGAAAAAAATGAAAATGTGATAGTCTGTCTGCTTCTTTTATGATGGTTTAGTGCCACTGAGTCAGTTCCAGCTCATAGAGACCTTGGATAGGGTTTCTGAGGAGCAGCTGGTGGGTTTGAAACCCAGACTGTGCTTGGGAATGGGAACAGTCCCTTAGGCAGTTTATTTAATATAATCCTCATAACAAATTAGAGGTTCTGTGGAGATTTTCTTCTCCAACTTTAGATGAGGAAACAGGATCAGAGACTAATTCATTCAACCAGTAAGTGGCAGAGCTGGGTTTATTTCCAAGTCATTCCCTTTACACAGAAACTGGCACAGTAGAGCAATGCTGAGACTCAGTGTCACTGGTTTTTTACTCAATGTGTGTGTGAGTGTGTGTGTATGTGAGAAGTACAGCTGTGTCTTACCCACAAGGTATCCACATGGAGATTCTCTCAGAGGGCCTGCAAGGGGAAGGTGGGGATGGGGAAGGGTAATGTTCACCCACCTATCTGCTCAGCACATGCTCAGAGAATCCCATACTCAAGGAAACATAATGTATAATGAGTAAGACAGATCCTGTCCTCAGAGACGTTTGTCAACTGCATTACACTCTTCACTGCTTTCACTTTAGTCTACATCGTGGCCACTCTCTTGTCTCCAGGATAAGTTCCAGCAACTTGGTTTATAAGGTTTTTCTTGTTACAGCTTCTGCCAACCTCTCCAGATGACTCCTTCCCTGGGCCTCCCATTCTTACTTCATTCTCTAGTTCAATAATTTCCAGCCAGGGGTGATTTCTGGAGACATGTGGGGGCTAGGAGGGTTACTGGCATCTGGAGGGTAGAGACTAAGGATGCTGCTAAACATCCTACAACACACAGGACAAGCCCAATCACAAAGGATTTGTCCCAAAACAGTAATAAATGAGTACACAGTATGTGGAGGGTGAGAAACCTTTTTCTAGAGTCACAAATTCTTGACAGTTCCCAGGATACTGAAAGGTTTCAAATCCATCTGCCTGGAATACCCTTCCCATCAGACATTCTGGCAAACCATAATTCCAGTTTTCAAACCCAAATACCATCTCTCCCATGGAACGCTTTTCAGTTCCCAACCACAAGCTGCCAGTAAAAAAAAAAAAAAACAAACAAAAAAAACTTGACAACTTGCTCTTTCAGGTCTAGAGACTTCTATTGGAGTACCTAGAATAAGCAAGCCACTTGGTTGAAACATGTCTGCTCTCCCTCCCCACCCCAGTAAACTATAAGCACTCTTAGGTAGGACCCTGGCCTTCATGTGTGTATCTCTAAACCCCAGATCAGGTCTGGTGCATGGAAGGCACTTAAAATGCACACGTGAACATGTGGGGATATACAGAACTAGAACCAGAAGCATAGTCTCCTGAGCAGTTTGAGCACCAGGATTAGGCCTGACTCCTGTAAGTACTACTGAATCTGGCACAGGGACCAGCCCATAGCAGGTGCTCAGGGAGCATGTGTTGAAGGTGAGTAAGAGAAACAGTTAAGAACTTCTAGGTGGTCTAGGAAGTGCTATGTTGAAAAAGACAAACGCATTATGAGATGAGAGCTTACCACCAACTTCAGCCTTAGCAAAAGCTTCCAGAAAGAGGCAGTATCTGTGCTGGGCCTTGATAGGTAAGATGTGGACATGTGAAGGGGGCTGGGAAGAAAATGCATTCCATGGTGAGGGAATGACCTGAGCAGCAAAGGCCTACATACAGACAGGGCACACATGCCATGAAAGGACAGGGAATTTGGAGAGGGGTAGAATCATGAAGGTTGAAGGAGTCAGGGTGCTGAATGACGGTCGTAAGAGACCTTGGACACTGGGCTGAGAATTTTTACTTCTATCCTGTGGTAATTCTCTAACTGGAAGTTTCCATGAGAGCGGTGACAGGACAGAAATGGTCTGGTGCTTTGGGAGGCTCACTCTGGGAAAGGGATAGAGAACGTGCCTGAGCAGACTAACTGGTGAGGTGAGGTACCAAGGAATAGACCAAGTGCAGTCATCTGCGATGAGGCCTCAAGTAGAGCAGTCACAGTGGGAGGGAAATGAAGGGGCAAAACCACTCAGATGAATGGAGGGGATCTGGCAGCTGATTGGCAGCTAGGGGCAGGAATAATGAGGGAGCAGTCTGACTCGGAATTTTAGCCCTGTATGATAAAGTACTGACCACAAGGTTGGCAGTTTAAACTCACCAGCTGCTCCTTAGAAGCCCTATACAGGGTCGCTATGAGTCAGAACCAGCTCGACGGTACACAACAATATGACAAATTATGGTGTTGTCTCTCACTGACTCGGGAGAAAAAACAGTCTACTTAGGCAAGATAGTGAGTTGTGGTGGAAACATGTTGAGTTTGGGGTTCCCAAGAGTCTTCCAGTGAGGATGAGGTGTAGCAATGGTAGGACAGACTATGGGTATGCTCTGGGTGACCTTGGGGGGAGGGAGAAGGCCTACGTGTGTGTATGTTAGGGACCCCTGTGCTAACATGTAAGAACCAGCAGATGCCCACTGCAGGTAAGGATAGATGGAGGGCAGACAGGACAGTGAGAAAGGAATTTCTTTGTTCCTGCTGCCAACACCCTAAATCTCTTGACCCTGCCAGATTCTAGGGGATGGAAAACACATGCTCCTTCTAAATAGCCCAGTAGGGGGCACCCTATTACCATGTCACCACAAAGCTCAGTCACCAACAGATGATTCAGAACTTTTTTTTTCCAGCAGAGCTTTTATGAACCAACAGCCCCTCTCTTCTGATATAAGTGTCTCAGCTGTCACCAGGAGTAGCATGAGCCATTTGCGTCTGTGCCTATGCTTCATTCCTTCCCAACAAATGTGGCTTGTAGTCAGTCCATGTAGAAAAATACAAAAGGTAGAAAAACTGTGGTGAAGAGCACAGTGGGGCTGGAAACATGTTAAGGACACGGGGCTGTTGGTTAAACATTCCATTCGCACCACAGCTCTGCTCTGCTCCAGTCAGCTAGTGCGCCCAAGGGGCCCCGCCATCCCCAGTCCAGTCTGGACTCCAGAGATGGCGGTGTGCCAGCTCCTCATCGAAGCAGACACTCGGGGCCTCCACACGTGCCTCTCTGGGCTCTCAGCCATGAAGGAAGTCATCTCCAGTCATCAGAGCCGGGAGCGGCCAGGCGAGAGTCGTTCAGCAGCTGGTCCTGGCTCAGCAGAGTCTGCAAGGACACAGCCAAAGGGGCAGTTTAACGGGATTTGGGTCAGGGCAGCCCTGTAGTCTACTACGTGTGACACTGGTGCCCTGCAAGTTCAGTATCTGGTGATTCTGAATATCGAGTCAGAAAAGACAAGACGTTGTTCAAACCTTAGAGATAAAGTTGTGTTGAGGCCTTATCAGAGTTGCTAAGGGCAAGGGTGGGCAGATTCATTTCAGTGTGTGAGCCAAGAAAAAAGAAATACAAGTGATGCCACTTGAATTCAGGATTCTTTTTGCTCCTGTCTTACCCTGGGATCCAGCCAGGTACCGTTGAGTCAATTCTGACTCATGGTAACCCCATGAATGTCAGAGTAGAACTGTGCTCCATAGGGTTCCAAAGGGTGGTTTTCCAAAAGTAGATCACCAGGCCTTTCTTCCGAGGTGCCTCTGGGTGGACATGAACCTCCAACCTTTTGGTTAGCAGACAAGCACATTAACTATTTGTACCACTCAGTTGGTCAGCTAGCAAATGACAAGGAAGGGTATATATCATGGGCAGGCACTACAGCCAGTGGGCTACGTAATGGGACTGGTCAGAAACCACAGGGGCGTGGGAACTGTGAGACCTCAAAACCCTGAATCCCTGTCTGTGGCTTGCTAACTCTAGTGTGCATACGTGCTGTGCCCTGCTCTACTGATAAACCAAGGCTCAGAGAGAGAATATTTGCCCAAGGTCCCAGAGCTAGTAAGAGGCAGAGCAAGCACTTGAACCAGGTCTGCCTAACTTCAGAGCTGCTTCCATTCCCATGAGTGTGATCCAATTCGTCCTCACTGGGCAGCTGCATGCTATGATAGCCACCAATTCAGAGGCAGTGCTCTCATCTCATGGGCAGAGAGAGAAGGCAGAAAACTATGTTGTATCCCTGAGGCCAGTGATTAGGCCTGGGCTTTGGACTATGCAGGTGACTCAGAGCTGCTGGGCGTCTTGATTTCTACACCAGACCCAGAAGAGGGGAGAAGATGTAGTACCCCTTAGCTAGCTTCTGCTAAAGGCTCATGACCCTTTGCAATGCCCTTAGTTTCTCAAGGCCTAGGGCACCTTCCTCCAAGAGCAGGCTCGGGTTCAACTCCAAGCACCATGCTTTACTCTCTTCCCTATTGGAGGCACTGATGATACAGATTCTGTAATTGGGGGAGGGAACCTCCAGGCCTCATGCACCCCACAGCATACTGGACTCCCCAAGATACCACACCACCTGTCCTACTGTGGGGAGAGAATCCAAGTCCTACCGTGAGGCGGTGAATGTCTTGGGAGAGGAGCCCTATCTGCGTCACAGTGCCTTCCGAAGGTGACATCTGTAAAATGGGCAGCAGTCTGGTCAGCACATGTGGGCTCAGCTCATGGATTTACAGACATGGCATGCAAGTCCTGCCCTGCTTGGGCCTGGCTTCTCCAGGGCATGCCTTCCCAGGGGGAGGGCTGAGGAGTGACAGATGGGTGAAACACATGCTGCTTCTGACCCCGGGGCAAGGCAGGGCTTCCAGTGACCCACACAGCCATGCACACCCGCTTGTGGTCGCCCACCCAGGCATGTGGGAGCACAGGCAGGCCTTTCAGAAGCAGGCCTTTCAGAAGCAGCTCTTCCACACATATTCAGTGTTCCAGCTGTTTCTTGGAGCAGAGTGTGACAGGGATGAAGGCCTCTAGGATGCCGAAGGGACTGATGATGCCCGGTACCGAAAGGATGTAGACAGTGATGCCCAAGTATAGGTGGACACCCACAGGGAAGTGCTGGTGGAGTACCTTCCTTCCAAAAAGCCTCCTTTATCTTCACCATCCCACCCCCGACCCCCTCTCACCTTCACAGATAATGTCGGTTTGCTCCTTCTTCCCCAAAATGAAGTACACATCACTGTAGATTTGGGAGCATCCTCTGATGATATTAAGCGCAACCCCTCATTTTATGGCAGGAAGATTGGGCCCACAAGTTTATAGGCCTTGCTTGAGGCTACACAGAGAATTAGTGGCCAGACAATTCCATGCAGGGCTTGGAAACAGGCACATGCAGAGATGCTCCCACCAGGACACAGTAAGAAGCACAGGAGAAAGCCTGCCTGCGTTACTACAACTGTGATGCTCAGGTACTGGCCTAGAAGAGCACCTGCCACTCAGCGGTCCTGGGTACCACGTTCAAGCACCTGCCACGCCAGCTGGTGAGCCTGTGCTCCTGTCTTGCCAGCTAGCTTTATGGAGGCTCTGTTCTCTGTCATGTCTGAGCATGCCTATGACTGAGAAGCAAATCTTAAACACTGCACTGAGCCTGGTCCCCTGCAACACACACATTGAGGATTTGCCATGAGTCATGGACAAGGGAGAATTGTCACCTGTAGTTGGGACTGACCTGGAGCACACAGGTGAGGCCTGGGGGGCAGGGAACCCAAAGGTACCCTGGAGCAAGCTGGAAGTCCATGAGCAGGAGCCCAAACTGGCAAGCTGTGCCTGTCCCTAGGCCACTTCCCCAGTGGAGTACAGCACCTGACTATTCCAGCTCTTCCAGCCCCCATGTGGCTGCAGGACCCACCAGCTCAGTAATGGAAAAGCTGGCAAAATGCACAGAAGAACAGAGGGTCATTCCAGCAAGCTCATCTTTCTTGTCTCCCCACCACCCTTTCTCCACTGCCTCATGATGCTGAAATGGAAACCAACTCTTGGGTTTGCACGACAGATGTGTCTTACAATCAGGATGTGTGTGAGACACAGGGTTTTGTCTGGAAAGCAGAGGAGCACAATGCACTGTACTTAAAGGATCCAGTATGCTCTGGTAGCGTAGTGGTTACGAATCGGTCTGCGAACCTTAAGGTCAGCAGTTCGAAACTACAAGCTGTTCCACGGGAGAAAGATGCGGCTTTCTGCTCCCGTAAAGATTTACAGCCTCAGAAACCCTGTACAGGGCCGCTATGAGTCGGAACCGACTCCACACACATAGCAACCACAATAGCAAAGGAGAGGGGAGGTCCTTCCTTGCTTCATGTCCTGTGTACATGACTCACAGCAAATCCTGAATGTGTACTTGGCAGGACCAGGCTCAGTGCAGTGAATAAGATGCTAGCTTTAGCTTTGCCCAGCGCTCTTCCCCCAATAAGATGAAGGATATGCCACACTGTTTACTTTCTACATAAATAATGATTTTATTACAAGATGTGGCCACCTCTGCATTAAGGCACAACACAATTACATGATCACTGTGACAGAAATCCCTGTTGGTTCCTTTATCTCAGCTACGATTCTGTGGCACAGTGGCCTAAGGCACTTGAGAGTCTTCCCCCAGTGGAAGCACAAGGAAAATGCCTGCAAGCTGAGCTTCTTAGAATTGTCCATAGTCTTTGGACCTGGGTCCAAGTTCATGAATTCCCACTGGTGCTGAAGATGAACATTAAGAATTACTTAAAAACGTAAAAGCATCTTTAGGTGGTTTTCCTTCTGAATCCACCTTTGGCAACAATCCCAAAGACTTGTCCCTTAGCAAAGGTGCAACTCCATATCCTGGTCACTCTGAGGAATAGTCCAAGGGTATGCAATTGCTGGAATGTTCTCTGTGAGTCATGCACATACTACGGCAGGGGGTGACTTGCAGTTATATGGTGACACGCGGTGTTACTGTGAGCTCTCAGATGCACAGAGAAAGCAGGTGACAAGGGCATCAGCTAATCTGTCCCACCTGGTCCAGCCCATCTAGTTCAGGAGTATCAAGAGGGCCAAGGCACCGGTAACCACTGTAGACACTGTGACCATCACCAGCACAATCATTGGGCTCCATCGGGCAAATGTAGTCCGTTGATTCATCAAACTTCTTTTTCCTTATGTTCCCAAAATGAGAAAATCCTAGCTTCCTTGGCTAAAACACAGAAAATGAAGATTATGAGAAGATGATCAAACCAGAGTGTAAATAACACTGACAATACATTTAAGAGTAGGTCCATGAGGAAAGGAATAGGGCAAACTGCGTCTAAAAAACAATCCCAACCAAAGAGAGTTCCTTATAAGCAATTCCCATTGCAAGGTGGGGAAAGGCCAACAAATAACTAATCTTGAACAAGAACTGTATCTCTTCCAAAATCCTGTGTCTGAAACTCATGTCCTGCTGCCTCATCAGTGAGTTTATTTCCCCAGACAGACTGAGAGCTCCTAGAGGGTGCTGCAGTCTTCATTTTGCTCGGATCCACCATCAACACTCATGGAATCAGCAGTCAAGAAATCAACTGACATATGGCACTAGGAAAATCTGCTGCACAAGACCTCTTTTAAGTCTTCAAGAGTAACAATGTCAGATTGAGGGCTAAGGTGTGCTTGGCTCAAGTCACAGTATTTTCAATAAGCTCATATGCATGTGGAAGTTGGACAGTGAATAAGGAAGACTATATACGAACTGATGTACTTGAGTTACGGTGTTGCAGAAGAATATTGAAAGTACCATGGACATCAGAAGAATCAACACATCTGTGTTGGAAGAAGTATAGCCACGATGGCAAGGCAAGACTTTCTCTCTCAGACTTTGGACTTATCAAGATGGATCAGTCCCTGGAGAAGGATGTCACACTTGCTAAAGTGGAGGGTCAGTGAAAAAGACGAAGACCCTCAGTGAGATGGACTGGCACAGTGGCAGTAGCTGTGTAAACAAGGATTGTGAGGTTGGCCCAGAACTGGGCAGTACTTCATTCTGTTGTGCACAGGGTCACTATGAGTCGGAACTGACTCAAGGGCACTTAACAACAGCTACAATTGTCTTACTGTTGTCACCCAGAGGACTTGCCTCAGCACAGTTATCTGGACCACACAGGGGAAAGGGGTCTCCCTTCCCCTCACAATTCCTAGTGCCTAAGAAGCCATACTGGGCAGTCCTAGCTTGGCCTTCCTTCATGTCTTATCTTTGGCCAGTGTTGTTTCTGATGGTCTCCCTCTTACCACCTCCTCCACCCCAGCACACTTCCTGCCATGGTCCTTACAGTCCTGTGTGTGAGCTGTAGCTGGGTCTGAGGCATCAAAGTGCTGCTGGGGACAGGGCCAGCCTGGCCTTCAGGGATTGTCAGCAGAGCTGTGGCTCTGAGGGTTGCAGGTCAGAGCAGAGGCTCTAAGGGAGGCCAGATTGGGAGCCTGCCGTCTGGGAAAGATGTGGTCTAAAGACAGTGGGACTCAAGCTTTTGTGATATTCAGGGAGCCCCACTGGGTGGTGCTATTGCTGGGACCACCTCAGAACCTCTTAACAGCAGCATGCTGACCACCTCAGCACAAGATAAATGGACCTGCTGCCAATAGGTGCATTCCCTATGTATGCAGAAAAACTCTGACCAAGACCCATGGCAATGAGGCGCACTGATGGGCCTCACTCAAAGAAAGCCAGACTTGGGGTCTCATTTGCTTTGCAAGATGAATGATAGCAGCACTGGGGTAGAACACGCACTCTCAGCTGCTTTACGGCAGGTGCAGCTTCTGAACTGGACAGCGTCTATGTGGACTTTCTGCACACACTTTCTATGTAAAGAAATCTGCATTCTCTTCCTTGTGCTCAAGACTGGCAGGGAACTTGCTTAGCAAAGACTCTGCACAGTGGGGCCATGTTCCCACAGTAGGACACAGGAGCGCCTCCTCGCCCAGGCTACATGTCCTGGTTTGGCTCCAGCTACTCAATAACATGAGGACCAGAGACGGGCTCTGGGGTCTGGCCCAGGAAGGGTCTGGAACTCACCCGGACTTTGGCTGTAGTGGTTAGTGGTGTGTAGGCTGGCAAGGCCATTTTCTCTCGCTTTTCCTGTTCAGCCTCAGGACCAATCAGGGCATTGAATTTGGTGGTTAGGTGGCGTCTGAGGAGCGTCTTTTGTGGTGGGATGTTGAGGAGCATAGCCAGTGTGTCCCCAGTGAAGCGTGGTTCCAGGATCTAAGAAGAAACCACAGACAAAGCTGCCCAATGGCGACCAGAGATGGCTCCAGATGGGTGATGCTGAGAAGTCAGCCTCTGTGGGTACCTCTAGGGTAGAGACTAATGCTCACCCACTCATTCTGAGTCTCACTCCCCTCTCTCCATCTGAGTACACACTTGTACTGACCTCACTTCATAGACCAACAAAGAACTGTGACATCCTCCATTAGGCTGTCTTCCAGAGTCTATACTGGGTACCAGATGAGATCCATGCCACCCCATCCCTCATCTCTCCTCTGGCTTAGCCATTTGATATATGAGGGTGGTGAGGATCAGATCATGGCTGGCAGGAATTTCATTCTGATGGCCTCCCCTCACTTCCCAAACCCCTATCATCATGATCCTCTAGAGACAGATGCAACTGCTTGGCTAAGGGTTTGCATTCATGCAACCCCACTGACCTAGAATACCTTTGGGTCTGTTGTCTTCCAGAGGCTATC
The DNA here is from genome assembly GCF_000296735.1 of Chrysochloris asiatica. Taxonomy (NCBI): domain Eukaryota; kingdom Metazoa; phylum Chordata; class Mammalia; order Afrosoricida; family Chrysochloridae; genus Chrysochloris; species Chrysochloris asiatica. Next base: position 528,204 of record NW_006408658.1, read on the forward strand.
TTGATTCCAAGAGGTATATGAATCCTCAGTCACAAATTAGTAAAATACTTCCTTTGAGATTTTAATTAATGGAAGGGTTTCAAATGAGATACTAATATCCTTTCCTAGAATTTATGTCTGACCCTTAGAAAATCCATTTCTGGATACCCTAGTTGGCACCAGGTGTGGGCAGGTGGGCTAGTACAAAGAGTCACTCACAATGAGACCTCCATGGACACCACTCCCTCGAAGGTTGGGTGCATACTCTGCTAGGTCCACAGAACGCAACCACTCCATCACTCTGTGGTTGGACCATTGCACAACTTCAGAAGGAGAAAGGTTACTCTGTGAGAGGGAGAAGGAGAATGAAGAAATTCGGTTATTAGTCATAACCTGCCCCCTAAGGGCATCTCACACAGTGCAGACCCTAGACGGTTCATCAACAGAAAAGATCCTTCAGGCCTAGTGACCCAGACCAGCCAGAATCATAAGGTTCTAAAAATAGAGTTCTTGTTAAAACCTGCAGGACCATCTACACTGAAAAATCTGATTCCAGAAATCTTATCACTCCTGAATTCCCAGGTTATATTTGGACCTAAAAAATGGAAGCTTACAATCATTCATTCAGTGATTCAACAGAACTCTGAACAACCTTTCAGCTTGAAGGCCCACAAGGAAGTCCAAGATTCATGGAATATTACCAGGGACTTTGCCAGGATCTTGATTGCTATGTTTACCTACAGACTTACTTCTCTAGCAAAACCTGCTCATGGACCATCACCGCCCCCACCCCACCCCACCCTACTCCCCACCCCACCCCCCACACACACCTAGGGCTGGAGGTAACTTAATTTGGTTTCTATTCTGAAATGTCTGGTTCTTTATGGTCTCCTTTTTTATTCTTCCTCTCTAGCTCTCATTTGCCTACATTGGCACTTTTCTTTCTGTTTTGTTTCTTTCCCTCCATTCCTTTGCACCACCTCCTTTGGAAAGTTCTGTTGCTAATGCCCTTTGGCTCACAGCATGTATTCACTCCAAAAGCTCCATGCCTCTAAGTTCTCTAAAGGAGGGTGGGAGCATGGAGATCTAGGGCTGTCCCAGGAGAGAATACAGATAGCAGGAGTGTTTAGGGTACCATCAGGCAACTGAGGAGCACTAGCAAGGGGAAGAATCCCAAGCACCGTGGTCCAGAATGCAGCCATTTCTGAGACAATGCCAGTCTTGCTATCTCTCAGCTGATGTTTCAGGTGTCCTGGGGCTCAGGATACCTGTGTGGGTCCGGTCCTGCCCTCACCTCATCAGCTGGCCGCCGGTGTAGACAGTGGGGGTTAAACTTGTTGACATGCAGCACATGGATGGCACATTTGATACTGAGATGATGTAGTTGGCTGGTGACTTTTAAGAAGAGTAGATCATTCTGGAAGAGTAAAGTCTTGTTTGATGAATAGAGTTACTAGAGTGACAAAAGACCTCCTAAGGTCCCTCTCAGACCACATAAAGACAAATCTACTGAACCCAAGGAAGCTGTATATGCACATGGCAACAGCTTCTTTATTGGAATAGTCTGTGCTTGGCTGCTCAACATGAGTCGATTCTGCCTCATGGTAGAGTAGACCCCAACTTCATAGGGTTTCCAGTGGCTGTGATCTTTCTGACGTGCTTCTGGGTGGATTTAAACTGCACTGCCAACCCAATGGCACTCAACAACAAGCAGCCAACCTTTCAGTTAGTTGTTGGCCGCTTCACAATTTGCACCACCCAGAGACTCCATTCTACTAGGAGGGACCTCTTAAGACCTTAAGCATATGAAGGAGGAGGTTGAATCAGGTTTATATGACCACCATGGATACACCTGAGCTGAGCGCTCACAGGACAACCTAAATCTTTAAAGGGAAACTCCTCACCACAGTTAAGTATTGCAGCATTCGTCCATCAACTCTGGATTCATGAAACTGGTCTTTGTATTGGGGTAGGCCAATATCATCAAGCCACCCTATAGAAACAGGAGAAACAAGTAGGTCAGGATTCATGAGAATTGGTGAATGTGGAGGCAAAAAAAGTGGGGGAAGGCAGCAAATGATATCTTTTGAGGTTCTAGTTTTATTCCCCCAAAGTTTCAATAGTCAATCTGCCTTTCACAAGGACATAGAGATCTTTGAGGCACACATTCTACAAGGGAACTCTCCCCTTAGTTGCTGCTAGAAATATATTTAACACATACACGCCCATACTTACGTGTCACCCAAATGTGGTCTAGCAATGCAGATTTCTCCTCCTGCTTGGTATTGATGGCTTTCACTGCTAAAACCAACTTCTTCCTGTGTAGAGGGTGCTTAATTCCTAGCTCCTGAAATTGACAGACAGAAGACTGGATGTGCAATTTAGGTAGGCACAGTGGCAGAGATACTCTGAGATATGCACATCTCTGCAGAGTGCTCTGAGATGTTAACCTGTAGTTACAGAGAGAAGCTCTGCCTCCTCTTCATTCTTTATTCCATCTGCCCATGTATGGGAGGGGAGGAGTCCAGGAGGGAAGACCACACCTCCTGGTGCATTTGTCTGGGAAGAAACGGGAGCCACCTTGTCTGGAGTTCAGTCCTTACCTTTTCCATGTCCTGAGGGGTAGCTGTCAGTAATGTGTGGCCAGAGTTCACCCACTGCCTGGCAAAGATCACGTACTGACCCAGGCCAAAGTCCTCAAGCCATGCACATACACGTTCTGTGTTCCACTGGGCAAAGGGGGCATTGGCGTCACTGGGGGTAAGGAAAATGCATGTTCTTGTTAGTGTGCAAGCCTGAGGTTCCAGCCACATTATAATAAAGTCTCACCAAATTGAATTTTGTTTTAACAAAAAACCCTGACCATAGAATTTAGTTGAGCAAAATTCCACTGTAATACAATCATTTAAGGTAGACCCTAGTCTCTAGCTACTTGGTGAGTGGGATGAGTGGAGAAGTCTGTATGACCTTCATGAGTACCTGTTTTCATGTGCCACAGTCCACATCCACAACTGCCAGTGCCACAATTGCATTTGGATTAAGATTCAAAACCTAGTGTTTTCAACAAAGGTCAACACCATACTTAGGAAAATACTTAGAAACCTGGGAGAAGTGGAGCAATGCTCTAACATCAACATCAACACCAATAACAAAACCACGCTAATCAACAATAACCAATACCATATTTATTAATGAAATGATTATTGTTGTTGCTGTTGAGCTGATAACTCAAATGTCAGTCAATAAAAGGGCACTATTATTTTTATCACTACTCTAAACACTGTTATGAGAACAGCCAATACAAGAAGCTAAATGATAACACAAAGTACAGCTACCAGAAAGCAGACATAAAAGTCATGATTTCCAGACGACATGACTACCTACAAGTCATGGTGTGTGATTATCCACACACATGCTCACACACATTATTGCTGTTGTTAAGTGCTGTTGAGTAGGTTCCAACTCACAGTGACCCCGTCTAAGGTTTCCGAACAGTGGCTGGTGGATTTGAACTGCCAATCTTGCAGTTCAAGTCAACTTTGTGGTCCAGACACACAAAATATGTATATATACAAATGTTAATTCTATATGTCATGAATACACACATACAAATATTTTTATTAAAACAATTGATAAATCTTATGCATTGTAACCCAAAATATAAATATCTATGAATTTCCTTAAAAAAGAATTCATAGGTCCTATGTGGCTATGTGTATAGAGGTTTATAGTGAGAGGATAGGAGGTGGGAAAATATAACACTTTACTGAGCAACATAAAAAAAGACATGACTAGAGGAGGAGGAGCAAGATGGCTGCTTATTCTGTTCCCCTACAGCAAAAACACTATACTATTTTGTCCCCCTACAGCAAAAACACAAGAAACCAAGTGAAGTAGATATAGGTGACGATCTTGAAACCCTGAGCAGCAAACTGAAGGATGAAGAATTAGATGAACACCAAATGGAAGGAGAAACCGGATGAAAAACAGCAAACCAGGTGACATTAAGTATTACGGGTGTCTTGCTAGCTGGCCTGGCACAGTGTGATCATCTTGAAACAGCAAATAGTGTTTCTGGGTGAGGAACACAGGAAGGCAACTTCAGGAATCCCTGATGGGAAACAGACTCAGTAATAGATAACTCTGGAGTAAAGTACAATGTCCAGGATGTAAATCATTTAAAGAAGTAAAGTGCTGGAAGGTAGGCAAGAGTTGCAGGGATCCAAGAGCAAGCACAGAGTAGGAAACGAGTCAGAAAACAGGTATAAAACTAGTCAACAGCAGGGATCTCTGGTTGTTTGGGTTGAAGACCCAAAACATTCATGGATAACTCAATGGAAGGTCACAAAAATAAAATTGAATCAATGGAAGAGAGAATCAAAGAAACAGAGGACAAATCTCTTGATAATAATTTCTCTAAGGAACAATCAGAAAAAAGAATCGAGGAAAATGTAGAAAGCATAAGAGTTATGTGGGACACTATGAAGAGGAATAATCTACGCATGATTGGAATTCCAGAACAGGAAGAGACAAAAATAGAATTAGTTTTTGAAAATCTGCTGGCAGAAAACATTTCTAATATCATGAAAGATAAAAAAGGTTTCCATCCAAGAATCTCAAAGAACCCCAAACAGGATAGATTCCCAAAGAAAGGTGCCAAGATCTATCACAATCAAACTTTCCAAAACCAAAAACAAAGTATTGTGAAAATGGTTCAGGAAAAAAAAAAAATCACATATAAAATGATGCCAACAAGACTAAGTTCAGATTTCTAAGCAGAAACCAGGTAGACAAGAAGATAATGAGATGACATACTCATATATAAAACCCAGAAAGAAAAGAGATGTCAACCAAGAATTATATATCCAGCAAGATTAACTCTCAAAACAGTAAAACTGGGACATTCTCAGATAAACAGAAATTAAGGGATTTTGTAAAACCAGACCAACCACAAATACCTGGGTCAGTGAACCAACAATATCAAACAACAATCTGAGATTAAGACACACAACAGCATCATCCAGATACCAACCCAGAAAAAGAAATCTGCAAAGTAAAATTAAGCTACAAAATAGAAAACAGGAAACTAGAAATGGCAATGTGACAACAATGGTAATTTCAAAACAAAACTAGGGTGTAGTCAAAAAACTTCCATATAGAGAGTAAGTCTGGTGATAGGGAAAACCAGAAAACTATTTTAAACTTAGAAATATGTGATAATTAATATAATGTAATAACTCCATGATGAGATCTACAATGAGTAGTCAATCAATTGAAAGGAAATTTCCTCAAGGGCATGGCCTGAATATACTAGACACTTGGTCAATGCTTGCTTGTTTTTTGCTGGGTCTTACTCCTGCATCTGGAATCCTGATTCCAGATACAGGAATCCTGATTCCAGTGCTGTGGGTTAATGCGCCAGACTGCAAAGCCATTTGAACTGCAAGGTCAATGGTTCAAGCTCACCAGTGGCTCCTTGGAAACCCTATACAGGGTTGCTATGGGTCGTAATCGACTTGACGGCACTTCACAACAACAATCCTACATCTGGTACATCATCCAACTTCTGGAACATTAGACTTGATTCAGTGGCCTGCTCCATTGTCTACAGATACAAGGAGTTGTGAGCAGCCTGCCTCCTTACCTGCCTGACCTGCCTGCCTGCACACATGCACTCTGACCTGTCGATCTTGGTTCATCAGCCCTGCAGCTGTGTGAATCTGAAGCCTCTAGCCTGATCACTTCTACAACTGCATATGCCAGTTCCTTGATACAAACCTCTCTTCATGCAGACATATATAAGGTTCACTGGTTTTGTTTCTCTAAGAACCCAGCCTTAGACAGAAGACAAAGGTAAATCTCAGAGTAACCACAAAGAAAAATTAATAAACTTTCTCACCCAAAAAAGAAAGAATATAATAAAAACTTGGTAAATACAAAATCAATAACAATGAAAGAAATGAAAAAGAAAATGCAGAAACAAAAAGAGCTCAGCACAGTAAGTTAAACAGAGTGAATAAATTATTAACACCATAAAACACAAAGCGACAGAAGTAAATTCATTACCTATCACAATCATACTGAATGTGAATGGTTTAAATACACCATTCAAGAGACAGAAAGTAAAACAGATGTTTTTAAATGATCCATCAATATGTTGTCTATGAGAGATACAACTTAGATGCAAAGACATAAATAAATTCAAAATCAAGAAAACAGTAATAAAAAAGAGCAAGAGTGGCAATATTAATTTCTGATAAAACAGAGTTTAAGTCAAAATTCATCACAAGAGACACAAAAGGGCATTAAATTATGATTAAAGACTCCATCTACCAAGAAAACATAACCATAATAAATATTTACACACCCAATGACAGAGCTTCAAAACAAAAACAAATTACCACAGTATTGAAAAGAGAAATAGACAGTTCCACAATAATAGCAGGAAAATTTAACATACCACTTTTGAGTTTTGTTGAGTTTCTTTCTAGAGCAGAACAACTAGAAAGAAATGAAACAAATATTCAGATGATCTAAAGAACACAGTCAACCAACTTGACATATATGGAACATTACACCCAATAGCAACACAGTACACATTCTTCAACACATATGCATCATTCTCCAGAATAGACCATATGTTAGGTCACAAAACAAGCCTCAATAAGTGTAAAAATATCAAAATAATACAAAGAAGCTTCTTATCACAATGCTACAAAACTGGAAATCAACAACAGGAAGAACAAAGAAAAAAATCTAATTCATGGAAACTGAATAACACTCTGCTTTAAAATGACTGAACAATTAAATAAATTAAGAATGAAATTTTTTTTAATTACTAGAATTAAATAAAAATGAAAACATGTCATTGCCAAAATCTCTAAGATAGAGCAAAAGCAGTGTGCAGAGGGGAATGTCGAACAGTAAATGCACATGTTAAAATAGAAGGCCGAAATCAGTATCTTAAACCTACAACTTGAACAAATAGAAAAAGAGCAGAAAAAGAAGCCCACCAGAAGAAAGGAACTAGTAAAGATTAGAAAAGAAATAAGGATTCCTGGTGGCACAATGGGTTAATCATTAGGCTGCTAACCACAAGGTAAATGGCTCAAATCCACCAGCTACTCCATGAGAGAAAGATGAAGATGTCTGCTCCCATAATGACTTACAATGTCTGAAGTACTTTGGAGCAGTTCTAGTGGGCGGCGTTTAGTTCAGAGCAGAAGTAAAAGGGACAGAAAACAGAAATACAATAGAAAGAATAACAAGATGAAAAGTTGGTTCTTTGGCAAGATCAATAAAATCAACAAACCACAGGCCAAATTGACAAAAGAAAAGAATGAAAAGATGCAAATAACCAGAATACGAATGATATGGGTTAATTAACACTGTAACAGAACCTTAATGAAACAAAAAGGATCATAGCAAAACATTATGGAAAATTGTACTCCAACAAATTTGAAAACTGAGAAGAAATGAGCTGATTTCTAGAATCATACTACTACCTACACCTAAAGTAATACAGACTGAGGTGGAAAACTTGAAAGACCCATCATAAAACAAGAAATTGAGGACTTCTGGCAAAATGGTAGACCATGCAGATGTATTACATGGGTCCTCTACAATAAAAATATGAGAAACACAATAAAACAGACACAGATGAAAATTCTGGACCCTGAAACTCAGAAGAATAGTTAGAGAGGTGGATGGAGTGCTTGATGGGAGGAGAAACTAAGCAGGGACAGTGTGACAGGGAGACTGACTAGTGAACATCTGGCCAGGTGTGGCTGGATCATCTTATGAGCAAGCTTTGTCAGCAGAGGGAGGCCCGGCACAGCAGATTTGCACGGGCAATTGAAAAGGTGCAGTTTCTTGTTTTCCCCATGCTTCCTTGGTGACCAGAAGTGTGTAGCTCCCACCCTCATCCACCCCTACACCCCTCCACTTCCAGTGCAAACTCTGCTCTCTGAGAGTTAGAAACTGTGAGTTTGGGAGCTATGCCAGCATGAGGTAAGAGCCGCTGCACGGCTTTGACTTTGGTGCCTGGATTCTAGTGGGCTCGGATTCACACTTACAAACCCCACAGATTACCAGCCCAGCATTTAACCTGGTCACATTGCCCCAGCTTCCCTGCGGTCCTGACACTGAAACCAGCTTCATCAAGAGCCCTCACCCTACCAAAATAGTTTTGGATTCAATACTCTGAATATAGGTAACATCAAGGCCAACAGGAACTCCATCTAGGGCCAGGAACTCAGTGTCCTATCCCTTCCACAATCACCTCTCTCTAGAGAGAAGACATCTCTCTCCAGGTTCAACAATTGCATTGTTTGTTTTTACAAATACAACAACCCCATAATGCCTGGAGACATCAATTTTAGCTCACTTGAAGGAACAAGAGAGAAGGGCTCAAACAAAGGATCAAGATGCAGAGCCAGAAATCATTTCTGAGGAAGAAAAGGTAATAGAACTAACTGAAAAAGAATTCAAAAGAATGATAATTAGGTACCTTCAAAGGATCAATAGAACAATCAAGGAGAACACAATAAATACCTTAGAAGAATTCAGGAAAACACTACAAGAACAAACAGAAAAAATCTGAAGAAATCCTAAATTATGTGGGACACCATGAAAAGGAACAACTTACAGGTGATCAGAATTCCAGAACAGTAGAAAACAAGCCAGAGAAAATTGTCTAAGAGCTGTTGGAAGAAAACATCCCTAATATCTTGAAAGATAAGAACATAAGCATATAAGAAGCTGAATAAACCCCAAACAGGATAGATCCCAAAAGAAAATCACCAAGACATATCACAAACTTTCCAAAATCTAAGACAAAGAAATAATGCTGACAGCAGCTTAGGAAAAACAAAAAGTAACCTACAAAGGAGAACCAATGAGATTAAGGTCTGATTTCTCAGCAGAATCCATGTAAGCAAGAAGGCAATGGAAGAACATATACAAAACGCTGAGAAAAAAGATTGCCAATAAAGAATCACATACCAAGCAAAGCTATCCTCAAATACAATGATGAAATTAGGTCATTTCCTGATAAACGGAAATTAAAGGAATTTGTAATGACTAGTATGCTCACCATGGAATGGCCAATCATTCAAGATGAAAGCAGCAACATTTACCTAAGGACAAAACTGAGAAAGAATGAGGATGATGGAACTGAAAGAAGAACCGCAGGGAAGAAATGGGATAACTGTTGTTACATGGAAGGATTGCAATCACTGAGATGAAACAAAGTGTGTGATTTGTTGCATGTAAAACTGATGATCTTCTCTGTAAACCTTCACTCAATTCACAATAAAGTGTTTTTGTTTTTTAAAGAATAGGTTTACATATAGAAAGAAAGCAACATTCTTCAATGGTTACTAAAGATGGGATGGAGAGGAGAGAGAATCAATAACTAGATGTTGTTGTTACGTGCTGTCAAGTTGGTTCTGACTCCTAGTGACCCAATGCAATACCTAGAAAGTAGATGTTCTAATTCTGGTGACAGAAAAGGAAAAGGGGAAGTTAGCACAATATCACCAAGGCAAAGGAAGATACTGAGAAGTATGCAAGAATAAAGGACAACTACGACAAATACAGGAGAATATTAAAAGTACCACAAGCTGCCAGAAGAAGAAACAAATCTGCGGTGGAAGTTCAGTCAGAATGCGCCTAAGAACAAGGATGACAAGACTTCGTCTCTCATACTTTGGACATGTTATCAGGCAGGATCAGTCCCCAGAGAAGGCATCATGTTATTGGTAAAGTGGAGGGTCAATGAAAAAGAAGACGACACCTAAGGAGATGGACTGACACAGTGGCCGGAGAAATAGGCTCAAACATAACAATCGTGAGGCTGGCACAAGACCAGGCAGTTGTTTCATTCTCTTATGCACAGGCTGGCTTACTGGGCTGACTGACACTGGAAGAACCCGAGATTATTGCTCTAAGTCACTCTTCTAATGTGGAACTGAAGCCACAAAAACACCATCTCCAGTGAGGAATGTGCTTCTTAGAAAAATTAAAAGGACATTTGCCCCAAAATGAAGATGAAACATAGAGAGGGGCAGGAAAACTGGATGAATGGAAATGAGACCTCAGGATAGAAATGGGAAAAGTGCTAACACATTTAATTGCGATGGTTGCAACCAATGTCACAGAATAATACTGAGTGGAAAACTAATTTGCTGTGTTAACGTACACCTACAGCACAATGAAATGACATGAATAAATGAAGAGCTAGATCATGTTCTGGTACAGCATGACTGAGAGCCATCAAGTCTTATAGACATTAATTTTTCATTTAAAGTGTGAATGCAATGTCACACTCAAAATCCTAAATGTTTTATTTGGGGTGAGGGAGGCTAAGAAAAAAAAAAACACGAAAAAAAAAACTGCTTGAGGAAGCAATTTAAAAAAAAAATGGGGACGTGTAGGTATTCAGGAAAATGATTCCTGGAAAAGTACCCATAACATACTTGGTGAAAAAAAAATGTTTTTGAATGTATGCATGAGCTGTCTTAAAGCAAAAGAATTCCTTAGAGAGCCAGAAATGACAAGAAAGTACTAGTCTAGAACAAATGCTGGAGACACTGTGTGCCCTGGAGCAGTACCCAACATTCCTGGCCTAGAGCTTGGGTTTTAGTAGGCCACAAACTGATACAGCTTTTGTGAGGCCTGAAGCTTGTAACATTTGGCCCTCTTTTAGAAAAGTACCAAATCTGAATATGGAATAAGGCATGAAGTACATATTTATTAGGAATGAGCAATACATTAATTTTTAAAACTGAAAAGCAATACAAAATCTAGAAAAGTAAATATTTTAATTGATTCATTCCCAGACAGATTGCTCTATTACTGTTCTACACTTATATTTTGGCTGGAGAATCTCTTGATTGCTTTTTCACATGTCAATAATGGCATAATATGGTCTATGAAGACAAGACAGAAGACTTTCCCAGAGGATAGCTTCTGATTTTGTACATTTCAAACACTGTGTCTCCTCTACTCCCCCTCAATACTTTTTCTGGTGCCAAGTACCAGAGGATATATTCATACTGTGTTATGACTTTTGACCTTGTATCTTCACATAGCAGTGCTAGGCAAATTGGTACCTTGGGAGGTAGGGACAATCTTAGAAAACATTTTTACACTGGGGCAGCTAGCAATAACTTAAACATGATGAGATTACAAACTACATACAGAGAACCCACTAAATCTAAACTAATTGTATCCATTCAACATCCCTTCAGTCAGATCCCCAAAATGCTCATGGCCATTCCAACATCATCTAATAAAAGGTAAATTATAAACAGAGGTGGTTGGAATAAAAAAGAATCAGAGGTCTTAAAAGTGATTACGCTTAAAATACCTTAATTACGCAGATTTTCTTGAAACAAATGATTTTATACATCACCAGGCTAGGTTCTGGTTTTGTACATTTTTAATATTGTTTCTTCTCTGATGCCTCATATTTCTGGTGTCAAGTGCTAAAACCAAACCACACCCATTGCCATAAAGTCAATTCTGACTCACAGCGATCTTACAGGACCACTACCCTACAGGGTTGCCAAGGCTATAAATCTGTATGTAAGCAGACTGCCACATCTTTCTCACTCTGACTGGCTGATGAATTCAAACCACTCCCACCTTTTAGTTAGAAACCAAATGCTGAACCACTACATCACCTGAACTGCACTCAAGTGTCAGAAGACACAGTCAGACTTAGACGTGACTGCTGACCTTACATTTTCTTATCAACACATTGGGCTCTCTCTCTGGACCCTGGAAGGTGCACATGCAAGTAAGGGGTTTTGAAAGAAGCTTAAGCTTCTTTACATTCATGATAAAGCTGCCTCTGGCCAGGAATAAGGGGGGTGGGGGTGGGGTAAGGCACTATAATGAGGCCTGAAGCAGAGAAGCTGTCTGTTTGAACTGCCATGAAACTGGAGCTATGAAGAGGAATACACTGAGAAAATTTCAGAAAATCTTCCACACAGATAGGATCCAGCCACGGCTGCATAAAAGCCTGCCTTCATAAACATTATACTATGCTGCCTTTTTCTTGAGGGAAAAAATATGGCATACCACGAACCAAAATAAATCCCCAAATAGATCCAACAAGTAGTTTTAAAAATTCATTTAAAAATTTTAAAATAATGAAAGAAATCACGTGGGCAAAGTTGATGAGCTTCATTGTATAAAATCATAGATTCCACATAACAAAGATGAACAAAAACAAAAGTAAAATCCTGCAACAAACCTAAACAAAAATACATTGTCACAATTATTACAGGCAATGCCAAATACTTTCACACATAGCAGACAGAAATCTGTTAGGACAACAAAATAAAAATCTGGAAGATACAGATAATACAGAAAGGAAATCAAATGACAAACATATGAAAGTTAAATATTTTTTAGAAGTCTAGACAAGTAGGTGTGGCACTGTAGGATAAAGCACTGGACCACAGGTCAGTTTGAATGCAAATGGCCTCCCTTAAGAATGCATTTCTATTCTAGCCCTGGGTGGTGTAAATGGTTAACCACAAAAGGCTGTAGGCTTTTGTTTTGTTTTGTTCTTGTAGGTTGGAGGTTTGAGTCCACTCACAGAAATCCTGGAACATCGGACTGGTACTCTACTCCCAAAAGACCAGCCACTGAAAACTTATGGAGTACAGTTCTACTCTGATACACATTTGGTTGTCATGGGTCAGAATCAGCTTGATGGTAGGTAACTGGTTTTGTATGGTTTAGGAAAACGCCTAAGACAGTAAGAAAACTTTCTACACTCTAGCCCAGTCATTCCTCTTCAAAGACTCTATTCTATAGAAATAGCCAAGATTGTTGTTATTGTTGGGTGCTACTGAGTTGGTTCCAACTCATAGCAACCATGTATCCAAGGAGCAGCTAGTGGGTTTGAACTGCCGACATTGTGGTTTGAAATCCAATGCTGATCCTACAGCACCACACCAGGAGTCCAACCAAGATCAGAACACAGATTAATTTTTTTTTTTAATCACAGAAATATCAGAAACAACCTAAATGTTTAAATGAAGATTTGTTAGATAAAGAAGAATATCTTTATAAGGAAAACATATGTAAACTTTTCTTGGCTCCCTTTTTAATGGCACTGAGATGATCTCTGCCTTAGATTCTATTGCCTTTAAAAGCTGATATTTACTGAGAAATTCCATTTGCATTCAAAGAGTAACCACCACCATCCTGATCCATGAACAAGAGGTTTATACATCCTCACATTCCTTTTTAAAACATCTGACTCCAAAGAATAACATCAAAGCCTAGACACCTGAAGGTGACATGCTGGGGAAGGGAGCTCACACCCTTGAGGGGGGCGGGGTGGAATCACACAGTCTTCATTCCACAGGGAATGAAGGTCTGTGAACAGTATGATGGATTAAGGAAAGTGTTCTTCTTCCTTAACTGAGATATGGACTGCATCGAACTCTGATAACTAATATTTGACCACTGAAGATGTATGAGTGTGCATGTGTGAGTAAGCCCACATTTTACTTTATGATTACCTGCATTTTGCACTGTTGTGTGGCTATGTGAAAAGGGCCTGAACTTAAGAAGAGTTGTTGTTGTTGTTGTTGTTGTTGTTGTTAAGTGCCATCGAGTCGGGTCCGACCCATATCGACCCTGTAGAGGGTTTCCAAGGGTGTAAATCTTTATGGGAGTAGAAAGCCTCATCTTTCTCCCGCGGAGCGGCTGGTCGTTTCGAACCACTGACCTTAAGGTTCACAGCCCGATTCGTAACCACTACACTAAGCCCTACTTTTGACTACGTGGCAACATTTAAAAATCCAATAAAATGAATTGTCATCTAAAGGCCTCTGGAAGTCCTGATGCTGGCTGAATAATTTATATTTCAGGCAATGTCTGCTGGAGATGATGTATTCTAGAAAGTGCCTAATGGAAGAAGAGAATGTGCGAGTAAAGATTCACACTGTGCAGGTTTGAAGGGAGGCACTCTTTCCCACAATGGGACATCTTAAAAAAAAAAAAAAGCTAAGTAAATCTAATAGCTGGAGGGTATACCTTCTGATAGTATCTTCTGGAAAAATGTAATGTTTATTTTTGTTTGTTTTTTGTTAGGATGTGATGGGAACCATCATGTGAACTTATCATTTTGATTCCAGCTCCACACAACCCTCTGCAATTCCCCCTTTAGCTAGTCACCGTTCAGTTAAAGTTTGGTATAATGGTATTATGGGGGATAAGGCAGATGTGGCCTTTACCACTGACTTCCTTCTGCAGCAGTCAGTGAGGAAGGAGGGGGCTGAACCAGAAGCAGGTAAGAAAATATATCAGAGGGAACTGAACCTTGAATGAGAAAGTCTGGTGCTTAGGATAGTTATATAGTTGCTCACCATAAACATCATAATGATTTTAATCACAGTCTTGTTTTCAGTCCTCAATTTACAAATGAGGAAACAAAGGCAAAGAAGATTTATATAACTTGGCTTAGGTCTCACAGCTAGGAAATTGTTGGAGATTTCAACCCTGATCTTTGATTCCAGAATCTACAATGGCTGCATCAGAGCTACTCAATGCAGTTTGCAAAGGTACAGCTGAAAACAGAGTATAGATGTGCAGAAATATACAGCCTCTCAGTCTTCCTGTTGGCCAGAGGGTTCCATCCTCTCACCCACCTTTGGCTGTAAGCAGCCCCCTGAATTTACTCAGTGTCCTTAGCAAAACGTGTTGCCATTGAGTCAACTCTAACTCACAGTAACTCTGCAGGATAGAACTGCACCATAGTTTTTTTTCAGGGCAAAAGGTTTGTGATTCTAACCCACCTAGTAGTTCTGCAGGAGAAAGAGCTGATGATCTGCTCCCACAGAGATTACAGACTAGGAAAGCCTATGGGTCAGTTCTACTCTGCCCTTGAGGGTCACTTGGAGTTGGAATCAACTTGATAACACCAAACAATAACAAATCCTTTAAGCAGCAGACTGCCACACCTTTCTCCCACCAAACTTTATGTTATCAGCCAAGTGCTTACCCACTGCCCTACCAGGGCGCCTTTCTGTGTCCTTATAAACATGAAAGATGTCTATGCATGTCACGTGGAAAAGGCTGTGAAGCCCTGCAACAAGTGTTCCTGTCTTTTATCTCTCAAAATTCTGGGACTGCAAGTTCACACTTCAACCTGGTCAGGATTTTACAGCATTGTGCAGATGAACTAGAGTCTTACCTTTTCTGACCTTTGGAGTCTCTGGTTCTCGAGAGTCTTGGCCCTGCAGTCGCCCGAAGGCCACCTCGTCTAAACTCCGCCATCCCAGGTGTATCAGTGTTGAAGTTTCCTGACTGAGTTCTTCGGATTCTGCGTGAAGATAATCAGTAGGGACCACTGGGAGACAGTCTGAAAATGCTCAGGGCAAGCCCATCTCCATAGGGCCACAGAGGCCAGAGCCTGGCCTTGGGCACTATTACCTCTCAGTGCTTTTCCTTCCTGAGGTCAAAGATTACAACCTGTGACAGCCTCTTGGTCAGACCCAACCCTCAATTCTGACCCTGCCTCTGGAACATGGACGAACTCTCATGGGAGCTTAAGTAAAAATTGATGCTTGGTAGGAGGCTACTTCGTTTCATAGACTCTAGGGTCAACTGAGCCAGAACATATTTAGCTGTCTTGAAAAATTTCTTAACAAATCACATGTGAACCCCCTAAGAAGGAAAGATTTGGTTTCATCCATATGTCTCTCACAAAGCACATGTAGTGTGAACTACAGTGACTGTGCTCAGGGTATGTGGGAGGGAGGGATGGATGAAGAATGGATAGATGGATGGCTAAAATGAATGACATGGAAGGTGACTAGCTATAACAGATGGATGACTTTGAAAGTTTCCCTTCTCTGGGCTCTAAAAAAAGAACACAAATTTCTTTTTCTAAACATACATGACAACTTTTGTTTATTCCTATTTCAACAGCTGGTGGACTTGAGTATTATACACATTCTCTGTCCATTTAAAGGGCAATTTCAAGTAGTAGGGCTATGATCATCACTATCAACTTACTTTCCCCAGAACTTCTTGATACCCTTGGGGCTTCGTTTACCCTCTGGTGTCAGAGGAGACTGGGGGCCCGACTCAGCCCCAGATGAGGTGGATGAGAGGTCGTTGGCCAGGGCAGTGTCATCCCAATTACTTTCTGTTTCTCCTGAAGTTGAAAGAATGAAATGGCATGTGAATGAGAGGAAGGGACATGACCTTTACAAACCTCCCCTAAGGTCACCCTTGTAGTCCTGGTGTGATAGCTGTAGATTAAAGCACTGGACCACAAGGTCGGTTTGAACCACAAGGTTGGAGGATCAAACTCACCAGCTGCTTCTTGGAAACCCTATGCAGGGCTGCTATGAGTCAGGACTGGCTCCACGGCACTTAACAACAACAACCACACTAAAGTAGGAGTTTGGCAGAATCTGCCCAGTTCTGTCTTCAGGGCAGAACTCTGAATCAAGATCTCAGAGACCACAGGGCTTAGGCACATGCCAGGTTCTCTGAGGAGTTAATTAGCTAATGTTTTAAAGCTGGGTGAATTGTTGTTGTTGAGTGCCGTCGAGTCGGTTCCGACCCAGAGTGACCCTGTATAGGGTTTCTGAGGAGCAGCTTGGTGGTAAGTTAGTGGTTTTCAAATTCTAAGGGATCTGGATCCAAGCACTTATTGATTACTCCAGCAAGGAGCTTCATCTTCTTAGCCCAAGGGAGATAGAGAAACGCAGGCAGGAGGGGGAATGTAACTGAATGTTTGGGCGGGGGGGTGCAGGGTAGGGAAACAAGAACACTCTCACTCTCTGCCTCACCTGGAATGGGTACAGTACCTAATACAGGGGCACTGACACTCCGGCCGCGATCTCCAGCCAACCAAGAAGCAGAGAAGCCACATGAAGAAGCAAGAGAGGCCAAAGTCCAGCCAAACAGAGTTATGGGGAGGCAAAGAAATAAACAAAAGAGTGTCATCAAGCAAAAGAGAAAAACTCAAACGGAAAGAAAAATAACCCCATGTGGAAGGATGAGTAAAAGGTGACTGAGTTCAGTTGACAGAGTTAGGGGAGTGAGAGGAGACCTCACAGGAAGGGACTGAACGCTCCTGGGGGCACTTCCTGCCAGACTGAGTGAGCAGCACACAGGTAGAGGGACAACTGAATACAACAGGCCACACGCAGCTCTTGTGTGTGTGCCAAGCCTCACTCAGCACAGACTGCAATGATCCAAAGCTGCTGATCCAAGTCCACAATCTGACTGTCACCAGGGCACATCCACTAAAGGGCTTATCTGGAGCCCTTACAACCAAGGGTAGAACTGGTCATCATGTGGTCAACACATAGGTCAGCTCAGGGAACAGCCAGGGCTGAGGAATCAGAGGTGGAGAAAGTTCTGCCATGAAAACAATGTCCCCTCCTAGGCCCCACTGAATCTCCTCTAGCTGCTGTTGGGGAAAAATGGACTATCACAGATGAAAAGCAGCAATGAACTCCATGGTTACAGGTCCTAACCACCAGAAGGATTCCTGAGGACTGACACTCTTGCCCATTACCCATTTCCCTAAAGAAAAGAATCCCTGCTCTCACCTGGAAGAGTGCAGAATCTCATCATGGTGGCAGTAGGGAAGTAGCAGAGAAGAAGGCAGAAACAGGAGGGAGAAGATCAGGAAGACAAAGGAAGGTAGTGTGTAGGAGGGACAGAAAAGAAGAGGGCTGGGAAGGAGGGCAGGAAGAAGTTTGAGAGAAAAGGAATAGAAAAGGAGGAAAAAATGGGAGTGGAATAATGACACTGGAAAGAAACAGAGTGAGTACACACTCTGGTTTTCTGGGGTTCTGCAGTGTTCATTTAAGGAAACAACAGCTTGCTCAGACAGTCATTTTCTCTAGAAGTGGGACTACCCCGGTACAACTTGCCTCATCTATCCACCCCACCATTCTCCAATGTGGGGTACAGTGGTAGGTGCAGGGATCTTATACAATAACTGGATGTGCCAAGGACACTGCTTCTGAGACTGCCAGCCCAGTGGCCTGAATACTCACTCAGTCTTGGCAGGCTGCTTCCTGGGGCATCAGGCTGAGAGGTAGTGGGAGTAGATTTGGCAGCCTCTCCATTGGGTGTGGTTCCTGAAACCTTCCCAGGTAATGTCGGATACTTGTGTTCCACCAAGAAAGGGCTATCCTATTGCAATGAAAGACAGACAGACAGACACATAAACACACACAGAGAAAAAGAGATATGCCATATTAGCCCTCAGTCTCAGACTTAAACGCAGATAGGAAACAACATCTCACTCCTCCAAGAGCTGTTTTTCACTTAGACCCCTCAAAACCATTTAATTCAGCCCATAAAAGGGAGAGAGAACTAAGCCCGAATCTAAGGATGCCTACAACTGTCCCTAAGGAGGAAGTAGAGGTAGCTCACACATAGGGCCTTTGCCATTTGAGCTCTTCAGAAGCTCAAAGAACAGCTATGAATTACCCTTTGAGCTCTTTAAATATCCTGTAAACCAGAATTCTAATAAAATCTGTATATTGTTTTATCATATGTACAACAATCCTGCAAGGTGTTATTTAAGCCCATTTTCACAGATGAAGAGAGTAAGTCCAGAATTATTGTTGTTGTTAAGTGCCATTGAGCTGATTCAGACTTATAGCGTACCTGTACAGGTTTTCTAAGAGCAGCTGGTGGGCTTGCGGTTCCCAGTCTGGTGTTTAGGCTACAAGGCCACACCAATAGTCCATAATAGAGTAGTAAAATCATTCATCTCAGGTCATCCACTGTCACCAACTATCAGCAAATTACCAAAATGGGAATCTACACTTTCCTGCTGGCAGAAGAGGCGACCGAGGCCAATCTGGGGCTTGGCCACCCTGTTCTCCCAGAATTGCTTTCCTGTGGATGGTGGAGAGGTGGTCACAGAGCAGGACACTCAGTTAGACCAAGTCAGGGCAGCCTTCTGCAGGGGCTTCACCAAGTGCACATATTATCTGGATCTCTCCTGAGAGGGCTATACTACAGCAGGGGGATTAGAGTTTAAACATGAGGTGGAAGAAAAAGTCTGTAATATGGTAATAGCTGATAGTTCTGATGTGGCACTGTAGGATCAGCACTGGACTGCTAATGTTGGCAGTTCAAACCCACCAGCTGCTCCTTGGAAACCCAATGATGGGTTATTATGAGTCAGAACCAACTTGATGACACTTAACAACAACAACAACATGGTAATAGTTACTTTGAAAAACATCAGATGAAGGGTAAATGAAGAGGCACAGATCCCTCTGAGGGAGAGGACAACAAGAAGGCTGCCAGAGGGCTACAAGCTTCTAGTATAGAGCTCCCCCATTACAGAGCTAGATGCACACAAAAGAAAATGGGGGAGAAAGCCATGCTTTTCCTCTAGTCATCTTTCCCTTAATTGTTAGAAAACATTAAGATTATAAAATCTGTAATCTGCGAGATAAAAACACCCTAGCAAACAGAACAACCACAACAGATGATGGAATCACACTTAAGGTACCTTAGGTTCTACCACCGGGGAGAGCTGGTTCCCATCAACACACTATGGAGTGGCAAGAAGGATTCAATTATGTGGAGAAAAAGAGACCGACTGGTGTTAGTCACAAACAGCAAAAACTCAAAACCACCTGTCAGTTTAAATCCAAAAGTCTCATCTATCCTCTCTCCTTCGCCATGTTCACGGCAAGTAATGACCACCGTTGGCAGAAAATACAAGTCTTACAGTCCAACCGCCTGGGCAATGATCTGAGTAACTGTCAGTAATGTGACCAGGGCAAGTGAGGCATGTGACCTTGGGAGCAAAGACACTGTATGGACCCATGGGTCCTGCTGGCTCTGGCATTTATTGTTGTCTATTAGTGTAGTGGTTACGAATCGGGCTGCGAACTGCAAGGTCAGCAGTTCGAAACTACCAGCTGTTCCGCGGGAGAAAGATGAGGCATTCTGCTCCTGTAAAGATTTACAGCCTCGGAAACCCTGTGCAGGGTCACTATGAGTCGGAACTGACTCCACAGCACAGAACAACAACAACAACATTGTATCACCAACGCTGTTGTTGGCACACTGCTGGAGACCCAGGGGTCTTATGTAGCATGGGTCACACTGACCGCTCTTTAGTGACTGAGCTGGATTTTCTAGGGCCCTCCTCTCTGGCATAGAGGTCTGTCCAGATGGTCAAGGTCACCAGCTTCCTAATCTCTATCTAGACTTTTCTAACAGCCTCCCTTCTAATCTTCTAAATGACCCCAAACCTACTCCTGTGATTGGAGTCCTGGTGTGGTGCTATAGGATAATCACTGGACTGCTAATCAGCTACTCCTTGGAAACCCTATACATCCGGTCGCTATGAGTCAGCACCAATAAATGGCACTTAACAACAACTGCTACTCCTGGGATTATCTTCTTTGTCCACATTACGTCCTTATTTAAAACCCCTGAAATGCTCCCAACTGCCCTTGGGATGTAAGGAGGAGTTTCAGAAGTTCTTGGAAAATGGAATTTTTTTGACAAAGAATTCATGATCGAGTCAATATTCAAGATCTTCTCTGGTGTGACTGAACTCATGGCTTTGACTTCACCTCTTCCTGTTCCCATCATTTCCTAAAACCTCCCTGGTCCACTGGGCTCTAAGCAAGCCTTTACCCACCTCAATCTCTTCTGCTCACCACCTTCAGGCAGCATTTCCTGAGCTGTTCTGTGTGTAAGATACCTTGGGCCACATTTGACTCGTTTTCTCAAAATGATCATGTAACTCTCCAACCTCTCTGTAGAAGCCTGAATGAAGTAGGGACCAGGACCTGACCTATACATCCCAGCACTGTGCTAGACACAAAGGAGTCACTAAGTAATCACTAGAGAGATTAATGAGCTGACCTTTTCCATAGATTCACTTCTTAAGTCTTCTAGACTACAGGAGAGTTTCTTCTGAGCCCTTGAAAAACAAAAAAGAAAGTAGATGAACAAATACAGTTACTAAGGAAGGAGGGACATTCATGCACAGGGCACTTCTGATGCTTAACCAGAAATATGTCTTGGAAAAATTCACCTTTTAGTAATAATATTCCATAAAAGATTATCCTGGCCCACCCTAGTAAGAGGCCCACCTAATCTGGTCTGTCAATGTGTTGGTGAGAGCATTTGGGCTTCACTTAAACCCAAACGAAAACTCTCAGGCATTTCTCAAAAAAGTAAAATACACTCAATTGTATTGCACTGCTGGGAGGTAAATATTGTATGGCCATAAAATAAGACCAGCATTTGCCAAATCCAAAAGAAAGGCAATATTATGCCTTCTCTGAGTCCCCAGAGCAACCCTAGGAGGAGGGAACTGGTACCTTCTCATAGGCAAGTATATCAGACCACCCTAGTTCCAAAGTACCACCGACTAGGATCCTCAGATTTCCTGTTGTGATTCTGTATACCCCAAACAGTCTGCTGAGAGGAAGTCTGATTTCATAGAGGCTATTTCACAGAGAAGGATACCAGGTGGACGAAGATGAACAGTGATATGAGTGGTCACAAGGATCCTCATCTCCTTGACAGTCATGCTTCTCAATTTGAATGAAGAAAGCATCTGTCTATACCCTTGTGAGTCTGGTCACAGCAAGTTAGTTTCTAGGGTTGATTTTCTAAGTAGACTCATATACCAAATTTCTTACTCTGTAAAAACTAAAGACAGGCCAACTACCTTTTAACACATTTCATTTTACTCTGGGACTAACGCCTCAGGGAAACAACAGGCCTCTATGAGCCCCAGAAAATGGGCCTTGAGAACCTAGGTCAAGTGTGCAACAACAAAGATATATGCTCTGGGGACTCAGAGCCATTCTGGCATTGTTTCCTTTATGCTTGTGGCTGACTTCTCCCCAGATACCTTGTCTGAAAGACAGCCTGTTCTTGGCAATAAAGCTACTGTATCTTCCTATATGAAGCCCAACTTGGAAATGTGTTCTGAAAAGGTGACACAGAAAATCAGTAGCAGTTTCCATTTAGACGAAACCAGACAGGTAGTAGCCAAGTGACCCCCCAGGCTAGCTCCTTGTTATATGAAACTGCCTAAAAGCAACTAGATTAATTTCCCTATGAGGGGCAATGACCCTCCCTGGAGAGTTGTCACAAGCAAGAAGAATGTTCCAGAGATGTGAATGAAAATGATAGGCACACATCATGGGATGTTCTCTCAGCTTTGATGAGCCACTAGAGAATGGATACAATGGAAGATGAGTTGCAGTCACCTCTTTGCTGAGACTCCTACTTCTGGCCAGGTGCTGTCTCAGTGACAATGACCCTCTCAGCCTGTGAGAAGGGAAGCCCTAAACCAAGAGAGGTATGTGGGAGTGGTTCAGGACTATTCATTGGTTGTGGCTCCCTTATACTACCACTGAGGCCTGAAGTACCTCAACAAAAGGGCAGATTTGCCCAGAAGATGTGACCAGCTATCACCCACCCCCAAGAATGGCCTAAGATCATAGATGCTCCAGGAAGTGCTCAGGCATCCTACCTGGTTTCCAAGGATTTCTGTGGCAGTGGTGGTGGTCCCACTGTGGGAGAGCTACATCTTGGGGGCATCTGCACCAGAAATAGAACAGTCACCATAAAGGGCAGTTAAAGTTTGCAGGCTACCCACCAGCCCATCCTTTCCCCTTCTTGGACATTTTCTTTTGCGGAGTTACATTTCCCCACTTAGATACAGCCATGGTGGATATGTCAGTGTGGGTGGCCTTACTCAAGATGTCAAGAGCTTGGTATATTGATCTAGATGGGTCAATCTGTCTCTTCTTGCTGGGTCCAAGTTTTAGACAAAGTGTGGATCCTAGCTGTAGTGTGAATAGAAACACAGTACCTCTGACTTAAATAGTTCTTCAGGTCCCTTGTTTGCAGTGGGCCACTTCCTGAAACTGGCATCCAGTTCTTCTTCATTAATACAGAGAGTTCTTTCAGAAGGGCCTGGAAGCATTAATGCAAAAGGCATTATCACTACTGTGTAATTTTCATGCACAGTTGTATCTGTACCACAAAATCCTAACATAGTTTCCTCTTCATTAAAAACAATTAAGCAGTCAATGAGAGAATAGAGAGTGTTTGAAAGATTCTTTAGGGCATCTTTCGGGCAAGAACTCACAGGGTCATCCTAAGGTCAAAGTTCACATGTTGCCCCCACTTTTCTCAGCTTGGCCACAGGCAGTCAAGTACTGACCCATTGCTGCCTCTGCCAAGATCTCCAAAGAGTCAAGAAAACAAGGTGGTAATGTGTACACTTGGGCTGGCAGAGGCCCTGGGCAGTGACCAGGCACCTAGTGTCTCGAGGAAGACTCCCAAAGTGCTTTCTGGGTTAGCTAGAGGGTAGGGTGGAGAGCTTTTAGATTCTTCAGCAGGGGGAGGGGAGAACATGCTCTAATGAGGACACTGGGTTGATTTTTGCTCCAAGATGAATTTCATTCACTGCCTCTAGGGGGTATCCTGGGAAGATGTACAGGAGACTTTCCAAGAGAAGGGATTCCAAAGGGTTAAAAGTTGGTTTTATGTCCTTGGTAACCTGGGTAATTCCTGGCAGCTCTGAAATGACTGTCATCTGATAAAATTTGTGACAATCATTAGTTGCCAATTCCCCACCATCCAAGGCAGTCTAAACAGCCCCAAGACGAAGAATCCCATGGCAGAACTGTTGTTTAACACAACTGATGGAATACCATTTGGAGGAAACTGATCCCCACTTGCTCTTACCTTGAGTTGCCATCACGATCTCCTTCACTCTCCGATACTGATTCAGCAGCCCCATCAGCTCCTCTATCCGACGGTCCTGCCAGAGTGTAAGAACAGATTTAGATGTGAACACCGCCACTGGTAGCTCCGACAATTTCATCTTGGGGCCAATGCTGCATTCTGGGTACACTGGTAAGAACCTCCACTATGGAACTTATAGAACACTACAAAGGGAAACACAATATCCAAAGTCCCTTCCCACTGAGCTTGAGTTCTTAATGGTCTACCTCCCAGGCATCTGCACTTCTACCTGAATGCTATGAGGCCACTCTCTAGTTTTTTTTTTTTAAAAAAAACCTCCTTGGCATGGCCTTCACATTTCCAAAAACATGAAATTTCCTGTCTCCCTATGCTCCTGAGGAGGAAGAAATTTGAAAATTTGCTTCCTATTGTGTGTGCTATCCTCTGGAGCTACATAAAATATGACTCAAATAAAGCCACTGTATTTATTTGTCCCAATATCCTTACCTGTTCCTTAAGAATCTGAAATTATATGTACAACTAAAGCAATTCCCAGAGAGGATCATTTATTTCAAGGCAAAGGAACCTAGAGATTTGGGGGTGGGGGTGGGGCAAATAGTTTCTGGAGTTAAACTTGGGTTTGAACTCTAGCTGTGCTATCTACTAGTTACTTGACTTTAGGCAAAGGTAATTAAGCACATTGAGTCTCAGTTTCCTCATCTGTAAAGTGAATGGTCATGAAACACAGAGAATGTGTACTTACAAATAATGGTTATTTTATGACTATGCAGGAATGAAATATGAAGCATCTAAGAAGGCAGGATAAACTGAGGCATTGCATGCTGCTCAGTGTCTCAGATCATGCACATGGAGGTGTAAAGGAACTACTTCTGAGTTTTCCCAAGAGTCTAACCCATTGTTGTTTATTTTCCCCCCAGATCAACATGAGCAGGCAGGACATTCATCTGTCTTTGGGAGACTTCACTTAGCAAAGGTCTCAGGTCTCAAAGCCAGTAATAGGTAACTGAGGCTGAGTCTCTAGAAGGCAGAAGCTGTTCTCCTGACACACTCATGTGTCAATAACGTGATAGGCATGCCTTAGATAGAAGATCAGAGAACAGCAGAAATGAAACAGACCAGGGATGTCTAAGGAAAAAGATTGGTCCACTCGATGACCAGCTTACTTTATCTTCATTTGCGACAAGCAAAGTTTCCATTCCCATTTTCAGACGTTGAATTTCTTGGTCTAAAAAAATTTAGATGTAGAGAAAATTAGTTATACAAATTCCAAGAGTAATCCCCATATATTAAGACGTTTCTAAGTGCAAACATGAGGAGTTTCCCTGTGAACAAATGACACAAAGGTTCCTTTATTTCTTTAGAGTCCAGGATGGTGTCTGGCAAAGAGTATCATTAAATATTTGCTGAACTACTAAATGAATGAACCTAATATTTTGGTTTCTCTTTATAAACATTTGCAAGAAAACCCAAAATGCCATTTACTCAGAGGTGACACAAAAGGGCTCAAAAATCTTTTACAACCAACATCTCAATGGAATGCAACCTTCATATCCTTTACAACTCAGGCAGGCATGTATCTGAACCTCTAACTGCTCTTGGAAAAAATCAAACATCCTAGGGATTGTAGCTAAGAAGCATTTAAAGCAAGAAAGCAAGAGAAAAAAAGGCTTACAGTTGAATATAGACTGGAAAAGGGTGATTATGTGAAAGAGTTGGGTACTTGACTTAATTCAAGATGACACAGTCAGAACTGACTGGCAAATGTTGAGATGGACCTCTAAACATTACACTACAGGTAAGGGAAAACAATTATTAACATAGTTTCCTCTTACTCTGGACCCATGAAGGGCTTTCTTGAATGTCTCTCAAACTGCTCTGGAGAGCCAAGTCAAAGACTGATGTCTGAAAGGTCTGGGAGTCACCCCACCAGGTACTTGGAGGACCAGGAATTTTCCAAACAGGTACTGTGGTGTAGTAAATTATTTTAATATGTCTTTTCTAGTCAAAATCTTTGTAACTCCCATCTAATCATTCTTTTCCTGATGGGTCTGAGTAAGAAAAGGTGGGCAAAGATACTGAAAGGATGATAGGATTCAGTTGTTAATGATCCTTAACAAGGTTAATTGTGATTTTAAACACTTGGAATTCTAACATGGGTATAAACTGAGCTAGCTATCTCAGTTATGCCAGAGCATATTGAATGATGCAGAATGCATCAAGAGAAGATAGAAGCAATACACAGAGTCACTGTACCAAAAGGAGTCACCATTTCAAAAGGTAGCATATGATCAAGAGCCAATGATACTTAGGGAGGAAGTCCAAAGTGCATTGAAGGATTTGGCAAAGAACAAGGCACCAGGAACTGATGGAATCAAAACTGAAATCTTTCAAGAAAGTGAGGCGGCACAGGAGGCCCTCACTCATCTCTGCCAAGAAATTTGGAAGACAACTATCTGGCTGACTGATTGGAAGAGATCCAGATTTGTGCCCATTCCAAAGAGAGGTGACCCAACGGAATGCAGAAATCATTGGACAATCTCTTTGATATCTCAAGCGAGTAAAGTTTTGCTACAGGTAATACAGAAATGGCTACAGTCATACATTGACAGAGAACTTCCAGAGATTCAAATTGGATTCAGAAGAGGCTGTGGAACGAGAGATATCATTGCTGATGTCCGATGGATCTTGGCTGAAAGCAGAAAATATCAGAAAGATGTTTACCTGTGCTTTATTGACTATGCAAAGGTTTCAATTGTGTGGATCATGACAAGCTATAGACAACATAGAGAAGTATGAGTATTCTGGAACACTTCATTGTACTCATGAGGAATCTGTACCTGGACCAAGATGCAGTTTTTCAAACAGAGTATGGGAACACTGAATGTTTTAAAATTAAGAAAGGTGTGCGACAAGGTTGTATTCTTTCACCATACTTATTCAACCTGTATGCTGAGCAAATAATTTGAGAAGCTGGGTTCTATGAAGAAAAACGTGGCATCAGGATTGGAGGAAGAATCATTAACAACCTCCCATATGCTGATGATACAACCTTGCTTGCTGAAAGTGAAGCAGACTTAAAATTTTACTGATGAGGATCAAAGAGCACAGCCTTAGGTATGGATTACATCTCAATTTCAAGAAAACAAAAATCATCACCACTGGACCAATAAACACATTCTTATCAACAGAGAAAAGATTGAAGTTGTCAAGGATTTCATTCTTCTTGGATCAACTATCAACACTCACGGAAGCAGTAGTCAAGAGATCAGACGACGTATTGCATTAGGCAAATCTGCTGCACAGGAACTTTTTAAAGTGTTGAAAAGCAAAGATGTCAGCTTGAGGACTAAGGTGCAAATGACCCAAGCCATGGTATTTTCAATAACCTCATATGGATGTGAA
The DNA here is from genome assembly GCF_000296735.1 of Chrysochloris asiatica. Lineage (NCBI taxonomy): Eukaryota > Metazoa > Chordata > Mammalia > Afrosoricida > Chrysochloridae > Chrysochloris > Chrysochloris asiatica. The sequence continues at coordinate 555,357 of NW_006408658.1, forward strand.
AGCTGGACAGTGAATAAGGAAGATAGTAGAAGAATTGATGCCTTTGAAATAAGGGGGTAGAAGAAAAAAATAAAAAGAGCAAGGGCCGCCAAAAAAAACAAAAAAACCAGTGTTGGAAGAACTGCAGCCAGAGTGCTCCTTAGAGGCCAAGATGGCTAAACTTCGTCTCTCATACTTTGGACATATTGTCAGGAGGGAACAGTCATTGGAGAAGGATATCATGCTTGATAAGATGGGGGGGGTCAGAGAAAAAGAGGAAGACCCCCAATGAGATGGATTGGCCAGTGGCAGCGGTAATGAGGTTGGCCCAGGATTGGACATTATTTCATTCTGCTGTGCATGGGGTTGCTATGAGTCGGTTCCGAGTCAATGGCACTTAATAACAACAACAACAAGCTATCTCAGAAGTAGGAGAGGGGGATCTCTCTACCATCAAAGAAGAAAGGCCATGAGTGGAGCATGTCATCTGGACCCCGAAATCCCAGCGCATTGAGCCCCCCTGACCCAGGGACATCAAACTGTTACACTGGTGGGAAGGCAGAGGAGCAGCAACATCAGATCCAAGAGCCAGAGCTAAGACAGAGTGGTGGGCTTCCCAGACACAGAACAAGCTGAGTGACTCAGGCCAAGAGGCTGCAATTAATTGGGAAAGTTAGGTTTTTCTGAGCCATGGAGCCAGAGACAAGTGCCTTCATACTGAGGCTTATGGTGTAGTGATGTGTCTGTGGGAAATTATCAGCAATCCTACAAGAGTTGTGTAACACTGGCCAGGCAGAGAGAAAGGCCTGTCTGTGGGCATTAACTGAAGAGAAAATGTCCTGCCTGGATCAAGTGTGCCATGGACATTGTTGACCCTGAATAGCTTCCCTAATAAACCCATAACTGTGACTATGGCGTCTGAGTTGTGTGTGGCCACTGCACTCAGCAACTCAACCCCGCTGAAGAGAATGTGCCGTGGAAGAAAGCTTGTCATTTTGGTTTTCAGGTGCCTACATTCATCTTCAAACTGGTTTCAGTAACTCACAGCAACCCTGTAAGGCAGAGTAGGACTGCTCCCTAGAGCTTCTATGACTGTTAATTTTTAGAGGTGTCAACAACTTCATTTTCTCTCAGAGTGGCTGGTGAGTTTGAACCACCAACCTTTTGGTCAGCAGTCCAATGCTTAACCCACTACATGACCAGAGTTCCTTATAAAAGGAATAGCAGTGTCTATACAAGAAAAGCACAGGAAACAAGGACGAGAAGAATGGGTATCCCATTTTCAATACGCTTGCTCGTAGTCAACAAGGATACAGGGAGAGTGTCTATGGGATTAATTTGAGAGTAAAGAGAAGAGTGCTTGCTCTTTGTCTTTAGTTCCTGGCAGTCGACAATCAGCTTTGCAGCCTAGTTGGTGAGGGTAAGCTACAGTTGAGGTCCGGCAAACCTAAGCAGAAGGTGACCAAAGGGCTAGCTCCAGGAGGTGCCTGAAGATGGAATGCAGCAGAGTCTGGAAGGCTTAGACTATGGGCAAACACAGAGTAGAGAAGAGGACTGTCTGGTCTCAAAGTCATGTCCATGGGAATTCCCTACCAAGGTTTGGCATCGCAGGTAGTTCAGAGTATCCAAGGAGGAACTAGTCTCCACACTGTCCCTTGGCAGTAGTGGCACACCTAATTGCTTAGCAGACATTGAGAAAGACTTGGGAAGGGATGAGGAGCATGCTGGTCACTAATTTCCTTCTCCAGTCTAAGCTGCTGGTTCTTGGTTGCAGGGCTTCTCCATCCCGAGCCAGGGCTCCAATACACAGGAGTATCTGATCTCCCCCAACATTGCTCTAAAGCCTAAAGGGTAAGTGGGGATTTGGAAGGTTTATGACCATTTTGTAAACATTGACAAATAGTCATAAATAGAAAATTCATGCTACGAATATTTGAGGTTTTAGCCTCTGTTTTTAATTATTAAGACTTAAGACTTCTCAGGGACCATTTAATATCCATTCACTTGTTCAACAAATATTTCTTAGAAGCCTACCATGGGTTGACTATTACAATACAGATATAATTTTCAACAAGACAGACCCAGACCCTCCCCCAGAGTGGTTGTGACCGTATATTTACAAGAGAGCTCTCAAAATGTAGCACTGAAAAGTTGTAATTGCTATGAAGGAAATACAACAGATGCTGAGTTAGAGAAAAATAGGATTGGGACACCTTCTTGAGATAGAGTGGCCTGGAAAGGGCTTTCTAGGAGGTAATATTGAAACTGGGATCTAAAGGATGAGAAAGAACTCATTTGCTTCTGTAGCCCGTGGGCCTTGTACAAGTGTCAGGCAGGGCATATGTGGAATGACTGAATGACTTTGGTGATGACACAGAAGGAAGTCCTTTCAATCATGTAAACATGCAGGCACTTCCCACATCCCCAGAATAAAGTCCAGACGTGGCTGCACAGAGCTTTCATTAACACTGTACGTGAGGAAAGTCTTCAAAACTGAACCTCAGGGGAAGGATCCATGTTTTTCATAACAAATCCATGACCTTTAAGGCATGTACACACATGTGCATGCATGCAAACACATACAAGTACCCATTCATAAATGTTCACACATGTACAAGGGGGCTTAAAATGTTCCAGGAAAAAATGGAATTAAAAGGTAATGGAATTTTTTGATAAACTTTGAAGCCTCCTTGTATATTCACATACGTGAGAACCAACATTCCTATTGACATAAGCATATACACTCATTCACAGATACACATGCCCACCGATGCTAGAAAGGGCAAGGACAACTGCATTCTGTCAAGCCAGTTACCTCTCTCTGTATGGCCATTGTGGGTGGTGGTCCGGGTAAGCTGGCTGTGCAGACGCTCAATTTCTGCATCCTTCAGGGCAACCTGCTCCTGCAGCTGGGCGACTTCAGCCTGGAAGAGCAACAAAGGACCCCCCTTCCAGGTCAGAGGATGACTGAACTACGACAGGCTTAAGTCCAGTCCAGAGGCCACTGAGGCCTAAGACGTGTTAGGAAGCCAGCAAAGCCTTACTAGCCTCCTTACAGGGCAGAGGGCTGCTGAATGGGCTTACTTTTCCTGGCTATTCCAGTCCCACCTGCAGCCATGACTATCAACCTGCTCCTTCAGCTACATCACTCCTACCTGACTAGGCTCTTGGCCTACTCTGCCCTCTGAGGTCCTGACATCTCTAGAGTCTGAGAAGTTAGATGATATGAAATGGGGGGATTGTCTAGACGTGGTCTTCCTGCTCCCAAGATATTCATGCCCAAGCATGTAGGCATACCACCATAACAACATACATGCATCTTTCATCTTTCCACCTTATGCAGGAAGTAGAGTAGAAATCAAATCACCACTAGTGGATCGAAAGTGAGCCAAAGGCTGACATGCAGAAATGGGTATTCTGGCCCTCTGCAGGTGCTGGTCTCATTGAGTCTTCAGACCACACTCCGGTGTTGCTAAACTGGGCTAGGAATCACCTTAGAAGCCATAAAGAAAAAAACTGAAGAACTTCAAAAAACAGTGTGGGTTTTCACTGTAAGGAATCAGGATGATGTAAGAAAGACAGCATGAGTTTTGAAACAACATGGGCCCAGATCTAACCCTCTGAGCCACTCTGAGCCTTAGTTTCTTCACCTGGAAAATGAGAATAAGAAGATATATCTCATTTGGTTCATTTGTAGATTAAAGGAGAAAACGTAAGCAAAGGTCTAGGTACGTTCAAGTGCTTAGAAGACACTCAACACCTGGTAGTTATTAAACAACCTATTTTAAAGGTCTACATGCCAAGGCAAAGAACTTAATTTAAAAAATGACTTGGTTTTATAATAGAGGGTGGTATGTAAAACTTCAAAGTTTTACCTAGATAGGACTTGCTTGAGTGAAGCATTGTGATGAAGGTTCTGAGCTATTTAAGTAAGAGTCCTCCTAGTACAGGAGACTGTGAGGCAAGTACATACAAGGCTGCACTCACATACAGACAGACCAGTAGGCAAATAAGTCTGGATAGACTAGGAATGCTCCTAACCAGCTGAATGATCTTGGAAATGTTCTTTAAACTCTCTGTGCCTCAGTTTGCTAAAATGAGTACACTGTAAAATCGGAATGGACTCTTGGGGTGTTATGAGTTAATAATTGCAAAGTACTTAAATTGTTATACAAAGTGGCTTCAAAATTCCATTATCTTTAATTCCATTTCCCACAGATTTTTTGAAGCCCCGTCATTATGCTACATATCACTTATCAGTGGGAAAGGAAAAAAATGATTCAATTAAATTATGTTAAGGTAATTAACCAGCTCTTTGAAAATTACATGTGCATAGATTTATATGTATTGTTGTTGTGAAGTGCTATCCAGTAGGTTCTGACTTACATTGACTGTACAGACCTTCTGAGTTTAAACTGTCAACCTTGCGATCAGCAGCCGGGTACTGATCCTATAGCAGCACACCGGGTCCCAGTGGACTCCTAACTGCAAGGTTGGTGGTTCAAACTCACCAAGTGCTCCTCGGAAACCCTATAAAGGGTCGCTAAGAGTCAGAGCCTACTTAATGGCACTATATGTGTGTGTCTGTATACATATAACCCCTAAGGTCATCTTATAGCTAAATAACAAATTGACTCAAGAAATAATACTACCCACAAGAATTATACTGCTTGAAAAAATCGCATCTCTGAGACCAAATGGTCAACAATTACTTTAAAATAGATTTTATCCCACTTCCTCCCTGTGTTTCCTGCTTCCAGTCCTCCTTTTCCAATCATCTGAACTTTGTCCTTGTTCCCCAATGCTGCCCTTTGGTCTCAGTTAATTTGGTTTATTCTAAGGTGTATACACCTACCTAGTGTTTTATTCCCCTTATAGACCTGCCGAGTGAAAAGTATACGTGTGTGTGGATATGCCTGTGTGTGTTCATCCAGTCCTGGGCTTGAAGGATGACTCAGGGCCATAGTCTCAAGGGCTCCATTGGTTTCTATTTGGCCAGGATATCAGGCACTTTCTATGACTTTGGGTTTTGTTCTACATTTTTCTCTCTATTCAGGGCCGCCCAGAGTGATTCCTTTCCAAGTGATTGGCAGTGGCTGGCAGACACTTATCCAGTTCTTCTGGTTTCAGGGTTGTGGAGGCTGAGGCTCACGTGACTTTTAATGTGAAGTTTCCTAATGTTTACTAATGAAGACTTGACATTTTAAAATACATGTACAGGGCCAAAAAAAAAAAAAAAAAAAGTGCTTAATTCAACTCAGTAATTTTAATCTCTGCATGTTAATTATTAGAGAAAGAGAGGAAACAAAGGAGGTGGAAGAAATTTATTTCACCAGAGTGTTTGTCCTTGGTGTCCTTTAAACAGCAAATTTCCCAGTTTTTTAATAAACGCATGATTTAACTGAAAATACATTGGAAGCATGTGTCACTTTCAGGAATACATTCATTGATGAAAATAAGGCATGCTGACTTTAAGAAAAATGGCCTCTTAGAGGAACTGGGAACTCAGAAAGGATGCAAACTATACAACACTGGTGGCTCCCTGCCTTAGGCCCTGTCCCTGGCTCGCTGTTCACGAGCTCGCTCATTGGCTCTTTCTCTCAGAGAACTTTCTAGGCCTCGACTTCAGCTAGGCACCGTGGGGTGCGGTGAGAGGAAAGAGACTTGACTGTTACCCTTCAGGAGCTCATCATTTTGCAGACTTTCCCCAAAGAATCTCACTGGATCCAAATCTGCCTCCTGCAGCCCATTTTTCTTTCTGGTGTGAGCAGCTCCCTGACCTTTGCCTGTGTGCATAACAGGGTGAATATGCATTGTGAAACTTGTTAAGTGCTGGTATTCAGTTCTGTCTCATAGTTAACCTGTACAGGGTCTCTGAAGGAGTCCTGGTAGCACAGTGAAGTACAAGGTGGGCTGTTAACGGCAAGGTCAGCAGCTCAAATCTACCAGCTGCTCCAAAGGAGAAAAAAAAAAAAAGAGCCTTTCTGCTCCTGTGAAGATTTACAGCCTCAGAAACCCTACACCACGTCACTCTGAGTCAGAACCAACTCCAAGGTCCGTCACCACCACTAATGCTGATGGGTTTGCGCTGCCAAACTTATGGTTAGCCTCCCAGTGCTTATGCTTAGCCTACGGCTAGGACCACCCCAGGAACTCTTTTTCAAGGTTGTTAGTATTAAGTGCCTTTAGTCCGTTCCAACCCATAGCAACCCTGTAAGGGGTTTCCAAGGAGTGGCTGGTGAGCTTGAACAGCCAACCTTGAGGAAGGTTCAAACCAGCCTTGCAGTCCAGCACACTAATCCACAGCGCCACACCAGGACAAAGCCCCAGCTTGGACACAAGCCCACCGTACTTGGCCTCAGTGCTGTCCCCCAATAGCATCAGAACTGCCTCTTACCTTAGTGGCCTTCAACTTCCACTCATACTGATTCCGTTCATTTTCTAACTCCTCCACTTTAATTTTGAGGTGTCTGAGTTCTTGCAGTAACTCCTAGAGGGACAGGAGAAAAAGACAAAGTTCTGATGGTTAACAAGCAGCAGGGACCCTGGATTTACAAACCTAGTAAGCTCATGCAGAGAGGATACCAGGGGCAGAGGAAAAGCATAAAGTTCCACACTGTGGTTTTAATCTATCAACGTGGTTCTTGTTTCAGGAAAAGCAGTGTGGCTATTTAAAAATAAGGGAAATCTCTTCGATCAGGGAGCTGCACAGACCAATAAGAAAAACATGTCCTCTTCTTTTTAGAACCCTTCTTGCCTGCCTTTTTCTCTCAAGCTCGAGTCCACTGCAGTGTGTGTGTGTGCATCATGCATATGTGTCTGTGTGGTGTGAGGCAAGCAGGGCTTAAAAACACAGGGAACAAAGAAGCTGAAATGAGACACCTATCACTTGTGTGAAGCAGACAAAATAGCAAACGTCTTTCTGTGCTGGTAGTGGAGGAGGCCACAAGAGGGGACTCATGTCACAGAGGAAGTGACAGCTGAGTGGGGTAGAAATGAAACACTTAGGGAACATACATTAAATGCTGAGTGTAGAGGCTAGTTGAGAAGAGGAAAGTGGCTTTATGAAAGAAAGGAAGAAGTGGGAATCCAGCAAGAGAGAAGACAGAATAGGAAATAACCTGTTGGGTTAGAGCAGAGAATGAGTGTTAGGCAAGCAGAGGGAGATAAGGTGGAGGTTTTCTTATGAAGATTTTTGGATTATCTTTAGACAGTAAGAAACCAATGGAGATTGCTGAGTGGGTCATTGATAAATCAGCATTATGTAGCTAAAAGTGGTGAATTGGGATTCAAACCTACAACATCTGAGTCTGGAGACATTTCAATAAAAAGAAATCAAGTCTCCCTTAACAATTGGTCCTATTGACTAGTTCCCATAAACAATGTAGCATAAAAGCAATTATTTCTATATGTCTTCTGAACGCCAAACTTATACAACAAACTTGCTATTTAATCTATACACTCGGATGTCACAGAGACATCACAGGATTGCCATGTCCAAAATGGAACCTTTACTTCCCTCCCTAGTCATCCTTGTCTCATTCAGCATATCCATTTATCTAACCACTTGTGCCAGAAACCTGGATTCCATTCTTGCATCTCCTTCTACCCCTTCCCCCATGTAACCCATTGCCCAAGACTTGGTAATTCTACTTCCAAGAAAATAACTTGAATCATTTCTCTCCAACTCCACAACTAGCCACTACATTTGGTGCCCTGGACAGTATTCTCATTGGTTAGTCCTCTGTCTTACTGTCCTCCTTCTGTCCAATGAACTCACAGCATTCAGGGGAATATGGTTACAGAACAAATCTGATCATGTCACTCTTCTGCTTCTCGAAGCTCATTAACTGTGTGTGTGGTATAAAACACATGGAACAAAATATCTTCCATTTCAACATTTCTGTGCACACTTTGACGACATTAATTACATGTGGTTGAAATGAGCACTGGTAGTGCGATGTTAAATACTTGCCTGCTGACTGTAAGGTTGAAGTTCAAACGCACTAGGGTTTCCAGGGGAGAAAAGACCAAGGGATTTGCTCCCATAAAGAGAAGGCCTTTGGGGGCAGTTCTGTTCTGTCAGATGAGGTCTCAACAACAGTTGAAAACAACTCAAAAGCACTTGAAAGCAAGTATGGTGGAGTCATCAATACTATGTTTCCAAATATTTTATCACCTTTAACAGAAATCTTATGTCCCTTAAGCAATACTTGTCTGCTTCTTACTCCGGCTTGCCCCACAGTTATGGTCCAACCACACTGGACATTTTTTAGTTCCTCTCCAACCTGGTCCTATACAGCTGCCTTCACATTTACATATGCCATTCTCTGGGTTTGGAACCATCCACCATGCTCCCTCCTACCCACCCTCAGGCCTCCCTCCACACTGCCGCAAGTGTCCTTGCTGTACACTCTCTTGTGAGACCTTGTGTGTCCGTTTCATGCTTTGTAGGTGAGGCTTTGTGCTCCAGTAAAGACTTACAGCCTCGGAAACCCTGTACAGGGTCGCTATGAGTCGGAACCAACTCCACGGCACACAACAACAACAATGAAATAATTACTTGTAGGACTGCTAATGGCTAGTTTCCCTCCATGAGGACTTTTGCTAACCTATGATTACCCAGCACCACCATGCACTCACAGTGGGTATTCACTGTATGTTGAATGAAACACGAACTCAAGCCATTATTTAATGGACCTTGTTCCCGAGTCCTCTTCAACACTGGACTTTGGGCAAGCAGTGCAGGTTCATCCTAGTTCTGCTGCCACACCAGGCATAAGTAATGCCACAGAGCACCAGAGACACTAGAATCCCAGTCAATTACACTCCACATGAGCTAGAGCGCTTGAAAGCCACTCTAATGGGATTATGTGGGGAGATTTTCCAGGAAACTCAGATAACCTAATTAATAGATCATGTTGTTTTGTGCTGTTGAGTCTGGGTCTGACTCATAGTTACCCTGTACAAGCTTTTCAAGGCTGTAAAGATTTATAGGAGCAAAAAACTTCATCTTTCTTCACAGGGGGGAAAGACTGGTGGGCTCAAACCACCTATCTTGTGGTTCACAGCCCAGTGCTTACCCTACAGAGTCACTGTACTCCCTCTAACTGATGATCATAGCAAATGGAAAACTGTGTTCTAGTTTCTCTCTGGGAGTAAACATCTTTAAAATATAATCTTGAAAGAATTCTTTCATTCTTTTATGATGCTACTTTTCCCCCATAAGGAGCTCTGGTAGCGTAGTGGTTACGAATTGGGCTGTGAACCTTAAGGTCAGCGGTTCAAAACTACCAGCCGCTCCGCAGGAGAAAGATGAGGCTTTCTACTCCCGTAAAGATTTACACCCTCGGAAACCCTGTACAGGGTCGCTATGGGTCGGAACCAACTCGATGGCACTTAACAACAACAACAACAACAACTTTTCCCCTATGGAGTAAAAATCACATGGAATGAATTCTGTTTAATCTTTAAGTCCAGAGAACACTGATGCTCCTTTGGCACAAATGCCCATCCCTGAGTGTCTGATACACCTTGTTCCCAGCTTTAAAGGAGATGAGCACCACCACCTGTCTGAGGATCTGTCTCACCTGCTCAGACACTGCTCAGTGAGGGCTGCAAAGCTCACTTAACTTCCCCAGAGGAATGGGTCCCAAGCTATATCCAGAGGCAAAAACAGAACCATGCTAAGCTCCCCAGCCCCTCCACCAGGGAAATACCCCACACATGCATGCTCTGATATACTTAAGTGTGGTTCCTACAGGTGACCCCTCCCAACAGGCACAGTCCTGGCTGCAGGGCTGGGACTCGGCCACTTCGTCGCCGGCCGCTACCTCCTCAGGGTGGTCCCTACTGTGTAACTGGCGCTCTTGCATCTGCCTGTGGATGTCCAGCTGCAGCCTACACATCTGCTCCTGCAGCTCACTGATCACATTCAGAACTGACTGTAGGAAGGAAGAGAGAGGAGAAAAAAGCATGCCGGGTCAGTCAGCTCTCAGACACACAGCTCCTGAAGAAAGCAGCACAGGAGAGGAAGGAGTGCACACAAGGTGAGCAGCCTTGGGAGGCACTCAGCCGTCACTGGCCATGGCTCCACTTTCTGTACAGAAATCAAAAGGCATGGCTTGTTTCCTAATGCCTGCCTCATCCACAGGCTGGTGGAACAAACTCCCAACAGCACATAGCTCCTCTGCACCATGCTGGAGGGCCCTCCTGACACGACAACACCCGAGGCACAGAGCCTAAAATTAGACACCTTGCAGGAAATGAAGCAGAAGCAACAGCAGAGAGGGGGCTAAAGCAAGAGCGCATAGACAGACACTGCCCCTTTATACAGGTGTCCATGCTGCAAAGGCCAACTCTCCCACTCCAAGCATGCCACCACCTCATGCGCAGGCTACAGAAGAGGGGGCTTCAAAAGTTTGTGGGGAAAATTCTATTATCTTGAAGCCCATTTTTCCGTAAACTTTGCGCACACCACACTTAAACATGCTAACATGACCGCAATCCCAAACTCCCTCACACTCTAGAACAAACCCTACTCATTCATTTCCCACTCCAAGCCTGACTCCTTTGTAAGATCTTTAGAATAGTTTGGTCTTTGACAACCACTTTTAATACCTGCAAACCTCAGAATTCATAACTATTCAATTCTGAATCCCTAGTCAATAGACATTTAGGGTCACTCTGCAGAAACTCAGTGGTCACAGTTATCTATGGGGAAGGACGGTGGCCTTCCTCTTCTGTCAAGAATCTTCACTACCTTCTACTGCCCTCTCCCTTCTCATGCTCTCTCCAATTTTAAACTTCTCAAATGAGTGTCCAGATCTGCTGCCCCTGCTTTCCATCATCTCATCCCACCCCCAAACTCCCTAGGCAGAGAAGCATCTGTGTCTAACACACTATGCTCCACACTCCTTCTCATTGACCTCCTCCTCCCAGTCACTTCCACAAGCTTCTTCCCCTCCCTGGAGGTGTCTGTCTCACTGTTCAAGCGCTTCCGTCTCTATCAGCAGTGATTTTAGACTACGTAGTCCTTCAACCTCTATTAGTTGCTGAGCGATACCCCATCTCTCCAGTTCATCTAGGGTTAACCATATTAGTTTTTCTTTGGATTCCTATCATCACAACTTCAAGACCTTCTCTAGCAACACCTCAATTGTGGACTCACATGGTAAACAGCAGGAAATCTAAGGACATATTTCTAGATTACCTGAAAATCATCCTTAAGGGTCAGTCAGCTGATTCATTACCATTCAGGTACCAATATAACCATTTTAGCATTCAGCCCATATTCCTTCATCTTATCCACAAGACTAATCCAAGCAACGTTCATGCAATACCTCAATGAAGTGCAGAGTTAGGCATTGGACTGCTAACCACAAGGTCAGCAGTTCAAATCTACCAACCATTCCAGGGGAGAGAGATGAAACTGTCTCCTCCCTAAACATTTCCTGTCTTGGAAAGTCTACATAGGGTTACGAGGCCCTGGAATTTACTTGGTGGCAATGAGTTTGCTTTGGGTTTTACTACTACAAGAAAAATTAACATCCAATCCAATGAGGTCAAGGAGACATGACTAACTCTTAGTTCATCTCTATCATCAAAGTAGCTTCTCCGAAAATATCATAGGGTTGACCCCAGGCTTAATAGACTGAATTTTATAGAATCTATTTAAATTACTTCCCTATTTTGAAAATCAAGTATAGTTCGTTCCCAATTTTCTAGCAATTTACTTGCTTTTCCTGATTTCCTAAAATTCACTTATAGCAAGTAAGATTATTCAAAAACAGTTCCAAGATAATGTGTATTTGTACAAAACTAAGGGAAAGAATATAACCCACTAAGCAAAGGGAGGAAGACAGATGCAGTTCTGATCAGATTCCCAAACTGATAACTGCAGAGACAGGGAACAGTAATGGAGTGGAGCAGCAACTATATTTGGATCACTCTTTAAAATTTCCTTTCAGTAGAACACTAAGTATTTGTCTTTTTTTTTCTCACTCATTTCCAGTTTCTATCCAGGAAAATACAGAAAGAAACTGGGAAAACCAGCACTTTGGCTCTAATATTGGAGTCGTGGTGTGGCACAGTACAATAAGCACTGGACAGCTAACTGTACTTCTGGGTCACTCTCCTTATCTATCAAAGCCACCAGCCGCTACTCAGAAATCCTGCACAGAGATGCTGTGAATTGGAAAAGACTCAATGGCAATTAAAAACAACAAGCTCTAATATTAAAGCAAAAGGAGAAACCAGTTATAAAGTAAATGTGAGGTTCCTTGAAAGAATGTGGTCATTGTTATTGGAGAGTTCATGGAAATGAATAAGAGAAGACCTAGTTACAGACAGACAAGAACTGTGGACTTTGGTAAATCAGATTAGAAATTTTAGAAATAAAATGGGTAGAAACCTCTGAAGGAGAAAATGACTGAAGAAGCTTGAACTGCTTAAAAGGAATATATTCTGACTGTGTAATCTCACAAATGATATTAACAGAAAGGAAAACTTAAAGGTACTTTGAAAGAAACTAGTTATCAAAGGGACTTCTACAAAAGATCACAGAAACATATGCTAAGAACAAATAAAAGTGCAAACTCCAAAGGAAAGAACAAGGCCGAGGACAAGTGCAAGACTTCTGAAAGTTATGCTCTCAGTGAGATGATCCGAGAAAAAGTAGATTCCATTCCACCCATGCCTCTGACATGCACAAAGAACTTAAAACAGCAGTAGGATAAAAACTAAACTGCTAACCACCAGGCTGGCAGTTCAAATCCACTAGCCTCTCCTCGGGAACCCTACATAGGATTGCTATGAGTTAGAACCGACTCTATGGCACCACCAACAACAAATCTATAGAGGGAAATTTAGAAATAGCTGTCAAAATTTCCAGTGCAGATACTCATTGAGCCATCCTTTCACTCCAATATCTTCACACATGTACAAGCAACTCACTGCAGCATTATCTGCAATTGTCAAAAGCTGAACACAAAACTAAACAACCATCAAAAGGGAACTAATTAAATAAAATTAGGTCAGCTAATGGAATGATATGCAGATATGTATAAGAAAAAGGGGTTTTATTTTTGTCTGTGTGTGTGTGTTTAAATGTACCTGGTATAAAATGAATTTCAAGATTATTATTATTATTTTAATGTTTTATTTTGAATTATGTGATAGTTTACATGGGAGAACATTAGTTTTACATTCATCCTATCGTATATCGTTTCATTGCCATGGTT